>NW_009594221.1:29502-61623 GCF_000690535.1 Cariama cristata | reverse complement strand
GGAAGGGTATACTGGGTTCTTCAAAGTCATATTCTACTTCCTACTTGCCTCTAATGAGAACAGGATTGCCCTCTGCCAGTTTTACGAGGAACAGTAAAAAAATACCCTTCTTTAAGTTTTGTTAAATCTTCTATCTCCCAGAGAATTTAAAAACTAGCACTGCAAACTGAATTTTAAAGAAGGTTCTTTAAAGAAACCGATTCATAAAGAATAAGTTTTAAAAATTTTAATACTTAATGTAAAATATCCTATTGAACTAGGTTACTGTTATTTGCAACTGGAATTCTTTTCATTCAAGGAATCAACTTTCCCCCAAAATCTATGTATTTGAATAATTTTCAGTGTGTCTACATTTGGTTAAAACAGTGTCATCAGAGTTCAGTGTAACCTGATTTGTATGAATTTTCAATGAGTGTAAAAAGAAGAGGACAACCTCTCACAACATAAATGACAGAAACAATACAAATATATCAGTACTGCTACATATTATTGTACAAGTTATGAAAATGGGATTTAATAATCAGATATTTCTGCTTATATAGAAAATCCCAGTAATGTATTCTCTTCTCTCTAAATTTTTTTAAACTATGACTGCATTCTCAGCATGAAATTTTGTATTCTACAGGAAATCTTGGCTTCTAAATTTTTTCAGATTAAAAAAATGTCATTCCCTGTTCACATTTTTCAAAAGCAGTGGATGACCATGTGCAAAAAGGAAAGGCATGGCAAACAAAAATTTTAGAAAAGCCATTATTTCTTTTGGAAAATATATTTGAAAGGAAAGCATTTTGACAATGTTATCATGTAGAAAGAGTTCCTGGGGTCCAGTTTCAGCTGGAATTCTTTGAATATTCTATTTGGCTAAAAATCATGCTTAAATAAAAAATATTCATAATCTGCAAATAATTCATGTTCTTTAGAGAGAGATGCTAGACGCATTTCAGGCATTCTACAGAGTACAAGGTCATATATCCTTTTTAACTTATCATGATATAATTTGAACACAAGACAGAGAGCCAAGGAGATAGGCAGTGACACTGTCTGCTCTGATCGGTTGATAGCAAATAAATCTGCTCAGGGATGTTTTACTGAAATATTTGTTTAATTGAAAAAAACTTATCAGGCAAAAGATGCACTATTTTTCATGCATTTTTAACTAAATTCTGTCTGAAATGTAAGAAATAGACTTTGGCAGGACAATACCTCAAGAGCATACCACAGGATGTCTAGTAATGGCATAATCTAAAACATGGAAAATTCTGGTACCAGTTCCCACATCCTAGACAGGTACTTGAAGACACTTCTTCTCCTGAGGGGTGTTTCTCAGCTTCTTATAATGGAGCTATTCCAAAGATTGAAAGAGGAAGAGACTTGTTTCTTCTGTCATTTCTCCACCAATAGGCTTTACAGTCAATCTCCCTGTTGTCATCATCCCTGCCGCCCCACCCTGGCTTTGGTCCTATGGTTATGCATTTATACACATTAAAACAGTTTCAACAGAGAAGACTGAGTCCCCTCTTTTCACTTTCATGCCATATCCATAACGCCAAAAGACTCATGCCCAGGTTATGCAGCTGAATGTGGGTAGCTGATGTCGAAGACCTTGGATGGTCAGAGGCAAAGTAGGGCCTGGGATCCAAGCCTCAGCAGTGAGCTATGTGCTGGTGGGTGGGTTTGCCTCCTCTCATACCCTGAAGAATCTGGGTTTCACTAACTAATGAGCAAGAAAATGTTTGACACCTCTCCACTGCAGCAGTTTGGAATATGTCAGTGATCTTTCTCCCTGGTGAAATGGGATTGACTCTCTCCTGTTACAAATCAAGCCCTATGTGAAAAGCAACGCATAACCTTTGCTCAGTCATTTATTTATTTCTTCACTACAGCTTGAGCCATGGTTAGCCCATCCATTCTCTGATATCGATTCAGTATGAATATTTAGAAAGTAATACATGCCTCACTATAGGCTCACTCACTTTTAAGGCTCATGTTTGAAACCATTATGCAGGTGTTATGCTCTACACATGCAGAGAGGCAAAATCGAATAGGGAAGCCTGCTTTGTGTTACCTCCTGACTAAGAAAACTGTGATGGAATCACATTAAAGTCTCTCTATCTCAATTTAAATCACTGTAACCATCTTCAGACAGAGAAGAGAAAGAGAAACAGGGAAGCACTGTTTATTGCCAGAACTGGGTTGAATAAACAAGTTAATTCAAAATATGGGCAATAAGGAAATAAAATCTGGGACAAACCCGTATATAGAAAAACAGACCTTTGAATTCTGGAGTGAGAAGTAAGAAATAAAGACAGAAAGGACCAACATAACAAGCTTCTAAGATGCTAGAGGGCAACTCATAGAAACTGAGATGGATTTGATTAGATGACATACATATCATTAGGCAATAATTTATTAAATATCACAATAGCTTGTGACACCTCTCAGACAAATAGAAGGTAACAAGTTTGTTCCGCATTGAATTAAATCAATGGCAAAACTGTAACCAACCTCAGAGGGAACAGCAACATTGTCTTTGTGTATGTCTGAAGGATGCTCACCCATCAGTGTCAAGAACTCATTTCCTCATTCCGTTTCGGAGAGCTCATCTCCAATCAAACGAACTCTGAGAAGTGCATGAGGACTGCATGGGCAGAATTCATCACCATGACCAAGTCCATTTTCTTTAGGATTTTGGAAGAAAAAACTTATTCATTTCTTTGAGCCAAGAAGCATAGCACCACAGTAGCAAATTGAGAAAATAATGGTCATGAGCACTCCAGTAATTTTTAACAGGATTTTCTGTAAATTACGATTTCAACTCCGAATTTTTTACTAATTTTGGGAACAGTTTTAACTCTTCTGGACATTTCCTAGCAGTATCAGACCTACAGATAGAAGAGTCTTAATTATAAAACAGAATTCATTCAAAAAGTATTCCATTCAGCTTGTGAATGAATGAAGGTTAGGATCAAATAGTAAGTATTGCCTCAGCAGAAGTACAACAGAAGAGAGAAATATACCATCACAGGTAAGCACACTCAAGCCTGTTGAGATCTCTGGGCTTCCGAACTCTTTGTGGCCACCAGCTTAGGCAATTACCACCACAGCACTAGGTTTGGCAGCTGTAACTACACAGTGTTTTTCCAGGGTGCTGTTTGAATATCTGTGCCATGTAAGCCATGACACAGGAGCCCTGGTCGAAATACTGCTCCCACACAGTGTCTTTGGCATTCTCACCTCCCCCAGCCCCCAGCAGACTGCACAGGCCCCCAGCAGAGGCTGTCTGCCCCCAGCCATCCAGCTGACTCACCTGGGCTAAGTATTGACAGCAGCTTACCTAGGGTGCTGGCCCCTTGCATGCTGGGCAGGACATAGGGAGATGGTAGCACAGATATGAGCAGGAGTATGCCTGGAAAGGATAGGTAAGACAGCTGATTGAGACAGACAAAAGTAGAGGGTACTGGAACAAGAGGTAAGGAGGAGGATAAAGGACAGGAGGACAAAGTTTGGAGAGGAATATGGATGTGGAAGTTGTACTGTCTGATCATAGTTAGGTACTGCTATATGGTAAATTCATTGCTGTAAGTACCTGTGCATTTGCAGCCTCAGTAATAATCTGTTGCTTCATGGTGATTGCTTATCCCCAGAGGTAGCCTTAGCGTGAAGCAGCTGGTCAGCAATGGCAGCTTATCTCCATAAATAAGCAATCACCACTGATGAAAAGGACCGCTGATCAGAAGGTATAAACTGCTCCTACATCCCCACAGCTGATGGATAGTGACAGCTTGCTCCAAGTAGTAATTAGTCACTGCCTTGAGCTAGACAGCACTGATCCTGCCAGCAGAAATTTGCTCCTGATGATAAGAATCAAATACTTCTGCCTGAAATTTCCTGGAGTTCAATGCTTTCTGGATGCATCCTCCTTTCTGACCAACCACTGAATGCCTCGGTAACATGCCGGTGGCATTGATTTGCCTGAGCTTTCTGGCTGCCTGGCAGAGCCATTTAAGCTAACTTACGCAACTCTGCTGTGAAATGGACTGGAAGCACTCGCACAGTTAGTTACTAGGTAACAGCTGAGAGGAAGCAAGGATCAGCTTCCCAAATCATTTCCATATGCAAGTCTTCTGGGTAAAAGGTCTGGGCCATTCCCAAGAAAGCTGATTTAAGTCTTGAGGTTTGAGTGCTAGTATACTTCATCGATGACTGTAATTACCCTGTGCTCAAGCTCCCAGTTCTTATTTCAGTTTCAAGAGCATTTGCTGTGTGGATGCTTAGAGTAGTAAGCCTTAAATTTCAGCTCACTGGCCATGCAAACATGCCTGAGTATTTGTCCTGAAATTCCCCCTGCCCAGACCAATAACTCCTTTTAATTTCAGCATTTTAATTCAAGAGTTACAGTAGCCCATCCCAACTCCACGTCAGAGACAAAGGCACTTGCACATTCTGTCTAAACTGTAAGTCCACATACCAGGTCTCTTTCCTTGCAATATTTTTACCCCGATGGCCTTAATGACACAGACCACTGGTTCATACAAGTTTATGTATTCCAACTCTGTACAGTGTTAATTTATATTAATGGAAAGAAGGTATGAGTTCTGTTAAATAAAAATTTGGTTCTGAAGCTTACACTTTTTACTCTAAAATTCATCTATGCCTAAAGGAAGGAAATGTTTCACCGATTTGCTTGTTTTATAGGAAAATGACATTATGTAAAAGAATTTGTCCTGGAGGACAGGAAGAATTTTAAAGTGCCAAGGTTGTAACTTGTCTGTGGTGATACCAGGGTGAAACTATGAGCAGCTGCTTTCAGCCAGAACTTAGATATTGTTTTCTACTGATGAGAATATAAAATGAAAAAAAACAATCGAAAAATTATTGGGTAGACAACTCTATTGTTGTGATTCCAGTCATCAGCAGATGATTTAAAATGGAGTAACAATGAATCAATTTATTTATTAATGCAAGATGAATTGAAATGATTTAGAATTTACTAGCTGTCCCTTTGTCGCCATTGAAAGAAACAAAAAAAAAGGTGAAGTTTGACAGACTGTGAGATATTTTAAATAACTTTGTCTCTACATAAGTTTCATTATTTCCTCTGTTCTTACCACAATGGTGGCTCCATACTACCAGTTGTCTTTTCTGATATGTTGTGCTACACAGGCACCCCTTTTCACAGTAGGTTTGTCAGGCTGCTGAAAAGAAGATACATGCATTTCCGATGTACTTAATGTCTATTGATAGACACGGAAATGGCATCTCTACTTCCCTCTTCCTCTGCCCATGTGATGCTCCACCTCCATTTGGTTCTTGCCCAGAGAACAGGTGAAACTTTGGTGGTACCTCTTGGAGAAATTACAGGGTGGTTTGATTATCCTGGGTACTAAATGTTCAGGGTAGAAACAGGAATCCATCCTTCAGTTCTCTGGCATGAGGTGGTTTCATGTGTCATTTTCTTCCAGAGTAGTGTGCTGGTGAATTCCTAAAGCTTCTGCTGCTCCTCGTCAAGCATTTTCCAGCCTGCTAGTGCTGATATCAGTGAAAATATCTTGGTCACCTCCTCAATCTGCATAACCACATCTGAATAATTTTGGCTATGGTTAGATTAGGATCAAGTGTTTTTGACACACAAAATTTCCCAGCAGGCGTGCAAGTTTCCTCTTGAATTCAGTTGGTCCTTAATTTTCATAGCAATCATATGTGTAGAAATGACATTTTGTTCAGTATTAGGCTTCTTTCAGAAAAATAATCCACAGCTTTTGGCTTCTTTTGTAATACAATGTCCCAATGAGCATTTTTCTACTTCTTTTCTGCCTTGCTGCCTGGCGTTCATTTCTTATTCTCTCTGCATCTCATTTTACTGTAAATGGGAAAAATGCCTTGCCATTTAATGAAAATGTGAACAATTTTGACCAGAGTGAATTTTGGAGAGTTTTGAGGTTAGATGGTAATGTCCACTTTACAGAGCATCTCTGTGCTCTCTTCTTTCAGAAAAACAAAGTGCCTAATGCACTGTGGTCAACACAACATTCTGTGCTGATAAACTGATTCTCTGGGAAAAATAGGGGGAAAAAGTGTACCCTCTTGGCTCTTTAATACACCAAGAATCAGAATAATGCTGAAGGTACTATGACACATAGGTAGGTGTCTTAACCCAGCAATGTAGAGATAATTTAGAAGCATGCTGGATGTCAAACAAGAAGGAATGTTGTTATGTTGACATGAGTGCTTATTATGTTCACTCCATTTTTTTAATCTGGTCTGCAGAAGTAATCTGTGGCAATGACTTGCCTAAATATTAGCACACTGTTGAGAGAAATGTACAAAATATGTTCTTAAATTGAACAGCTGAATTGGGTTGGTTTTGCTATTATGGAGGTAAAGAGCTAGAGCACGTTAGGTCATGAGAACATTTGGGTTGCTCTGTGAGATAGCAATGGAGGTAGAAATGCTAGGCTGCTCCTCGGACAAAATAATCTCAAAGTTAGTCAAGCTACTGATATGTCTAACCCCAGTGTAACACCCCTCCGTGTAAAACCATCCCTCAATGAACACTCCTGTATCTGCTAATCATAGAAGCTATGTGTATATAGACATACCTAACAGCTTTTCTATTTTCAAGCAGGGTTTATTTGCATCCATTCTGTGATAATTTGCAACTTCAGGCCACCCATGTCAGTTTATTTTCCAGTGCCTACTAGTATTTTGGTGTGTCTAGGGAGTCTTTTACTCAGTCAGCTTTTCTAACTTTTTTGAGCAATTAGTTCTGAAGACTTTTTATACTATGCTGATGCGAAATGCCTCAAAGCATTTCCTTTCTTTTTTATAATACACCCAATTGTCTTTTTGTTTGTTTGTTTGAATTGATTTTGGCTAGGTGGAATTTCTTTGCATTCTTGGAGATCAGGCTGTATGTAGTTTGGTAAAGGTAGTTTGCTCCCAGAAGGCACAGTGGGAAATTTGGGACAATGTTTTTTCTTTTCCTGGTTAGGTTTACATGGCATACAACAGGATTGAATGATCGAACTGTTGCCTAAAGAGACAAGGCTTTGTAAGAGGACAAATTTAGTATTTTGGGCTCTCCTTTGAATCATTAGACCAAGCAGAAAACAGCTGCAACACATATAAATACATATTGGCAGAGAAATCAGTAGAGGTTTTAGAAAATTTTTGAAGTGCATTTGAAGATTTGGATAGTTTTAAAATGTGAATATTGTAGGAGTTGGGTAAAACAGCATCTTTCCATAACACTGTCTTTGAGGACAGAGTTTCAGATATGACCTGAATGTGATGTGACTGAACTATTTTGGTCCCAGAAGCAGGCTAAAGAAGCACCATCCCACCAGCACCCATCATCAGGCTTCAAAAACTGGTTCATGTAGAAACACAGCTTCTAGGAGAGTGAGGTAGGCAAGCAACTCACTTAGCTTTTTCACGACATATGATTTCAGGATTTCCACAACTTCTTTACTAAATCCAGCTAGTCTGGAGAAATAATATCCATGACTCAGAAGGAGCGGGAGTCTTTGGTTCTCATAAGAGAACAAAGAGCTTTTTCCAGGCAAGTGCTGCAAACAGGCAATTCTTCATTAAAAAAAAAAAAAAAAAAAAAAAAGTGTACCTATTTCAATGCAAGATTAAACATCTACACATTCAGAGGACTTTCATCTAATCTTTTTTTATTTCTTGCCTTAGCTGTTCTTACAGACTCCTTTCTGGACACCTGTTGGAAAATCTAAATGAAACTACTAAGCTCATCTTTGCTGTCAGTTTATTTTCTGTCTGTCCTGAGTGCCTGTATTGTTTAAACATAAGGTCAGGCTTTGTTTCCTGAACTTCACTAACCAACTAACCTTCCATAGTCAGCTTCATCTGATTACTTTAAGTATCAGAAATCCATGCCAAGTATCTAATTCTTTTACATAAGAGATCAGGGTGGTTTCATAGTAAGAATTCTTTGGAAATTATTCTGAGTTTTTTTAATTAAGGAATTGGTTTAAAATTTAGCACTACAACAATATATTGTTCACTACATACTGTATCAGAAACAGTGTGGCCAGCAGGACGAGGGAAGTGATCATCCCCCTGTACTCTGCACTGGTGAGGCCGCACCTTGAGTACTGTGTTCGGTTTTGGGCCCCTCACTACAAGAAGGACATTGAGCTGCTGGAGTGAGTCCAGAGAAGGGCAACAAAGCTGGTGAAGGGTCTGGAGAAAAAGTCTTACGGGGAGCAGCTGGGGGAACTGGGGTTGTTTAGCCTGGTGAAGAGGAGGCTGAGGGGAGATCTTATCGCCCTCTACAACTACCTGAAAGGAGGTTGTAGTGAGGTGGGGGTTGGTCTCTTCTTCCAAGTAACAAGCGACAGAACAAGAGGAAATGGCCTCGAGTTGCACCAGGGGAGGTTTCAATTGGATATTAGGAAAAAATTTCTTCACTGAAAGAGTTGTCAGGCATTGGATCAGGCTGCCCAGGGAAGTGGTTGAGTCACCATCCCTGGAGGTATTTAAAAGACATGTAGGTGTGATGCTTCGGGACATGGTTTAGTGGTGGACTTGGTAGTGCTAGGTTTACAGTTGGGCTTGATGATCTTAAAGATCTTTTACAGCCTAAACGATTCTATGATTCTACATTTGAAAACTCAAGGGGTGGGAAATGATGATAAAACTTCTTACTTCTGGAATAATTGCATGGGTACATATTCTGATGTGGTTTTAATTACATTATCATACAATGTTTTCCCTGGTGCCACTGCCCTGAAGCTAAGGATCACCGCAACTCTCAATGTTGTCCTTTTTTCTGAAAGCTGGGTAAACTGGAGTGACCTTACTTCTAACAGGCTGTACAAAAGCCATAACAGCAAAGGAGATCCCACTAAGCCAAAGACTCTGTCATATATGTAACTTTATGTCTATAATGATACTGAAAGAATAAATCATGCAGTATTCTTCCACTGGAAGATACTCAGGGACCATGCTAACAAGGCCAATATATGAACTTCGAAAGGACGGATGTGGAAACTAAATATTTTCAAATCTCAGGACTTCTGTACTGATGATGACCATGTGGGAAGATAAATTTCCACATTGCTGAACGAATGTTTTTCATTGTTTATTATATTTAATATATTCTACTGAAGCTGTAAAACCAAGTGTTCAGAACATTGTAAGTACCAGAGCAAAAGTTAACTGTAGTACATTTTTCCCCTCAAAAGACACTTCCCTCATTTATCAGTGCTCCTGAAGATAAACCAGGCTTTTGTATGGGAACTGACTTTATCCGGAAGATGAATGAGGTAAAGTTTTGAAAGAAAAGATGGGCCCATAGAGGGAGATGACTGTCCTTCAGTCAACTGTGCACTGAGGAGAAGCAAGTCATTCTGTTTCAAGTTGGTTACACCATACTGTTGGACACTTTGATAATTTTGCCTCTACTCTCCATGTACCTTGATTTTTCATTTGTAAAACCTATATGGTAATAATAACAACAGCTTTGTCACTCTTTTAAGATAATGAACTCATTAGGTCAGAGTTTCAACAAATTACAGACCTAAAAATGTAGATCAAAAAGATCTTAAAAGGCTTCTTTAGATGTTTCACATAGATTTTGAAGCTTTACATATACTCTATAACATTAAAGGAAATGTTGAAAAAATCAATTTAAATAAGTGTTTATAATTTTTTTTTTAAATATTGAAAATATTTTGTATTGAAAATATTTGTCTTAATAATACCAAAATAAAAATGCTAGATTTTCGGGAACTAATTTGGTTTATTTTTAAATCTCTCAGTGGAATGTTTGTCTTTCAAATTCTGAACTTTTACCAAAACCCCCAAAGTTTGCCTGAAATATTGTATGCAGTTCTAACAATGTAATGCTTCACGAGAGTGCTATGAAGTTTATCAGTGTTTGCAAATCAAGGGAATTAGACCTGAAAAGATATTTAGAGCTTTATTTTATTTTCATTGTTTCTATTTTTTTCCTTTTTAAAGTGCTAGGGATGTGATCTGCTGTGTGCTCCAAGACAGATGCTGCAATGTTTTCATGTGTTTTGTCTCTTCTTGCATTTTATCCAGACTTACTACATAAACAAGGACTGTGGACTCTACAGCGGCATTTTCTTTCACATTTGCCTGTTTCAGACAGCAATGTTATTTTTGGTGAGAGGTTTCCTTGGCTCACCTGTCTGTGAGAAGTACGATTTACGTAGCCTCCCCCTCTCCTCCCTATCTTGCTTGTGCTGGTACATTTCCGACCAGAATGGTTTATCTAACTGGGGAGATGATCAGCCAAACACCAGAAGATTCTCAGCATCGTCTGAAAACACATTTTCTTCCCTTATACCAGACTGTATACTGTGCAAACATTGTGTTGGGGCAACTGAGGGGACACTGGATAGGGAAAAGTGGCTGGAAAAAACAGCTGGGTGGTGGGCAGGGAGTGTGAACAGACAAACGTTGCCTTAAACAAACGCCTGTGAAACCTGAGCCTGGCTTAAACCTGAATGTCTTGATTTCAGCTGCGATACAGTCAGTTAATTTCCTTCATAGTAACTAGTATGGGGCTATGCTTTGGATTTGTGCTGAAAACAGTGTTGATAACACAGGTATGTTTTAGCTATGGTTGAGCAGTGCTGACACAGCATCAAGGTCTTTTCTGCTCCCCACCCCACCAGCAAGGAGGCAGGGGGTGCACAAGGAGCTGGGAGGGCACACAGCTGGGACAGCTGACCCCAAGTGACCAAAGGCATATTCCATACCATACGACATCATGCTCAGCATATAAAACTGGGGGAAGAAGAAGGAAGGAGGGGACGTTTGGAGTGATGGTGTCTGTCTTCCCAAGTCACTCTCACATGTGATGGAGCCCAGCTTTCCTGGAGGTAGTTGAACACCTGCTTGCCAATGGGAAGTGGTGAATGAATTCTTTGTTTTGCTTTGCTTGTGCACATGGCTTTTGCTTTACCTACTAAACTGTCATTATCTCAACCCATGAGTTTTCTCACTTTTACCCTTCTGATTCTTTTCCCCATCTCACTGCAGGGTGGGTGAGTAAGCGGTTGTGTTCAGCTTAGTTGTTGGCTGGGGTTAAACTATGACACAGAGCACGTGGGGTGCAGAGATAGTGTCTTTCTAAGAATAAAATTTACCAATTCTTTTAAATAATGGATTACTTTAATGTTACTTAGCGAAAAAAAAAAGAGATATTGTTAGAGAACAGAGATGTAAATACCCCCAGGCAATTTCATATGGAGAAGGGAAACAAAAACAGAATGAGAAGTCATTGACAATATGAACCTCTACTGATTGAATTTCATCTTCTGAGCTTTGCTGGGAAACACACAAACACTACAGAGTAAACTTGCTTGAGAATAAGTCGCAATGTTGAATAAAGTTTACAACACTATGAATGGTCTTACTAAGAGAATGTAAAACAGCACTTCCAAGGAACAAAAATATCACACTATTATTCCCGTTATAAAACCAGTAAAAATTTAGGGCCCAGCTGCCCACAGTCTCCTTTTGTCTTAGTAAATATTAATGGCTTATATCACCTGGTAGGATTAGAGTCTACAGGGATTTTTTTTTATATGTACTAATTAAAGACCTTTTACCTCACAGTTCAAGGAAAACTATTTCCGCAGTTCAGAATGTCCATCAGCTTGATATTCAAATATTGTAATTTACCTTCTTGCCAGCAAAATATTTCTAATGAGTAGTACTGAAGTACATAGCAAGTAGAATCACTCTTCCTTTAAGTGTACTAGTGATATTGTATTACTCATAAATAAGAAAATAAATTCATTTCAAGGAATGTTTATTTCATGTGGGTTCGTAATTTTCCTGTGGAATTATACCTTTCTAGACACTGAACTGCACTAGCAATTAATTTTGGGTCTGAGGTATCAAATGTTCTTAAAATGAGTGTGGTCCTCCTCAGGCATCAGTTCCACACTCTTCAATTGCTTATTTATTTCTATGCAAGTATTCAGTCTCTGCTCCAGTCAATTCCATGGTCAGTTGGCCCACAAAAGGGGCTGATCTTAAACGATGAGTCTGCAGTACATTCCACAGGATGACTCTAAAAGTTGTAGATATAGTCCTAGCTTGAATTTAACTGTTGTCTGTACTCAAGATAACATAAACAAAGTCTTTACTGTGCATTAGCTGCCTGAAGTAGCAGTCTGGGTTCCAGGCAAGTTAGTGCAGCCTGCAGTGGAAGCCAATCTTACTGTTGCTACTGCCATACAAATTAACTATGTTAAACTAGCCATAGTTACTTTATCTCTGCAAAAACTACAGACATGCTTTCCAAATGCAGTCTAGACAAGCTTCATCTGGAACAAGGAATATCTGGTTTTAATGCATCAGACTGTATCAGTTGGGCTGTGGGTGGCAGAATCAGTAAGTAGATGCATTGGTAAGTGTCCTGGTTTTGGGACAGAGTTCCTGGGATAGAGTTAATTTTCTTCCTCGTGGCTGGTATAGTGCTATGTTTTGAATTTAGTATGAGAAAAATGTTGATAACACACTGACTTTTTTAGTTGTTGCTAAGTAGTGTTTATACTAAGTCAAAGACTTTTCAACTTCTCATGCCCTGCCAGCAAGAAGGCTGGAGGGGCACAAGAAGTTGGGAGGGGACATAGCCAGGACAGCTGACCCAAACTGTCCAAAGGGATATTCCATACCATGTGATGTCACACTCAGCATATAAACTGGAGGGAAACCTGGCCGGGACCTGCTACTTGGGAACTGGCTGGGCATTGGTTGGTGAGTGGTGAGCAATTGCATTGCGCATCACTTGTTTTGCATATTCTAATTCTATTATTATTATTATCGTCTTTGTTGTTATTATTATTACCATTATTATTACTTTCTTCCTTTTCTGTCTTATTAAACTGCCTCTATCTCAACCCATGAGTTTTCTCACGTTTACTCTTCCAGTTCTCTCCCCCAAACCACTGAGGTGTCAGGGAGTGAGCAAGTGACTGTGTGGTGCTTAGTTGCTGGCTGGGGTTGTACCACAACAGTTCTTTTTGGCACCCAATGTGGGGCATGGCAGGTGGAGATAACAACTAATCTGACTAGAACGTGTTAGAACAAATTTATTATAAGCATTCATTATACTAGTTTCACAGTCACTGGATGATACAATGTTGATTTATTTGCTCTCAAAGTCGGTGTGCTTGTTCGTAAAGTTGCGTTGCGTAATACCTTACTTGCAGTACATACTCCCTGTCATGCTGTTTATCACCCATGGGAACTGGGCTAAGGTTATCATGCTGTACTTTGTAACACTGGCTTACGATATGATAGAATTGCTAGTCGTGAAACTAATCTGGTATTTGTGCTCAGCATTGCCACCATCTCCGTACTTTTGGAGCCATCTGTCAGAAACTATTAATAATTATACCTTTCACCTTTTCTCCTCAGAGAGCCAATCCATGGGGGACACACCTTCCTTCATCTTCCACTTCTCCTCCAGGTTAATTACAATAGCTCTTGAGAATTTTGAATATTCTTGGGATGTTCAAACCAGCATTGCTATATCTCCTAAATGTGTTCCAGGTCTTGTTTAAGATTTAAGAACTATTTAAGAATAACGCCCAGAGATCTGCCCCAAGGCTGGATAGTTATGAGTGGCAGGGTGTGTGGGATACCACCTAGGACAGATGGCAGCTCCAATGTTTTGGAACCTCACCCCTGAAGAAGTGCAGAATCTGGAAAAACTGGAAATATTTGGAAAAAGTATGCTGTCACCCTGGCAATTCCAGAGAGACACAAATCTCTGCAACTCGCTGGGGCCTGACCCATGCCTACTGAGCTCTGTTCAGCACTATTCAGTAGCCTCAAGGGGAAAAGAAGGTCTCTATATCTGATGACAAAGTGACAGGCACTGTGGCTACTCCAACTCCCACAACAGACATTGCAGCTGAACCCATGCTGGTATCAGTCACTCCTATACACAAGAAGAAATATATACAGAGATCAGCTTGTTTAGTGAGGGATGAAGAAGCAGGGCCACCACAAGATGAGGAGGAGAAAGAGGCAGAACCCATAAAAGAGGTGGTAACCACTCGATCCCTATCCATGAGTGAGCTGTGAGATGTACGGAAAGATTTCAGCTGTTGTCCAGGTGAGCACATTGCTTCGATGCTGGCATAATGGTGCCAGTAGCCTGGAATTAGAAGGTAGGGAAGGCAAGCAGCTGGGATGCCTTTCCAGGGAAGGGGGCCTTGACAAAGTGATTAGAAAAAGGGTACAAGTCCTTAGCCTCTGGAGGCGACTCCTGTCAGGTGTGAAGGAAAGGTACCCCTTCAAGGAAGACGTTACACATCACCCAGGCTGGTGGACCACCATGGAGAGAGGTGTCCAGTGCTTGAGGGAATTAGCTGTGCTTGTGGTGGTTTATGATGACTTGGACAATGAGCAGTTATCCAAAGATCCATATGAAGTCCAGTGCACACAACCCATGTGATGGAACTTTGTACTGAGCACACCACTGTGGTGGTAGCAAGATGAGGTATTGTGGATGTTTTTAAAAAAACAATGTTTCCAGCCTTCATTTTTTGCTGCTTAAATTGTTAGATCTTCCACTACCTGCACTTGCATAATGTGAGAACACACGTAGGTGATAGGAAATGTAAAGGAATTACATTGCTTGAACTGTACAACAGAGAAGAGTTAGGTCTCCTGCTCATTTATACTGCTAGGCATAATATATATAGACAGTTAGAGTGCTTTAATTTTATTTAGCATTTCAAGATATGAAAGTCACAATAGCAACAAATACATCTCCCAGGATTTCCACAGATGTTCACCGAGTAATATCCACAAAAAAAAGCCTGGAATATTTAATTCCTTGCTCCATTGTTGACTCCTTCTGGGATAATCAGGAAGTTGCTGAACCTTGATCTGTCTGTAAGTTGAAAAGTTTCAGTGAATTCTCTGAGAAACATGTGGCAAAAACTACTTAATTTGATAACATCCTTCTGAGATTCCCAGTTTACATAGATTTGCATTACACAAGATGATGTAAAATCATTGGAAAGTATAGGATTTCATTGCCTCACCTAAGCATAACACAGTTCCTGTATTCTCTTTCTATTGTTTATTGATAGAATTTCAAAAGACTTCCCTTTTGAAGGCAGCTGGTGACCTACTGTATTTGATGACCCTCACTGCAAGACACCAAGCAAGCACAGTCAGAGACTATCCTGATCCAGAGAAATAACATTTAACACAAATTGTCAGAGGAAATTCAAATTATGAGTGTTTCTTCAGATGAATTTCTGATCTGGACTCTGGTGTATTTATTCTAAAGGTGAATAGGTAAACTTCTAATGAATGTGTGAACAGTAACACATGGAAAGGTAGAATTCCCATCAATGCAGACACACAGTCATTTTCTTTATTTCATGGACTAGGCCATATCCATCAGCACAGGGCCAGAAATTACAGCTACTTGAGCCAGGAAAACTTCCTGAGCCTCAGGAAAGACAAATCTGTACAGAAAACTTAAAGCATCACACACATCACTTCTGTAGGTTTTCCTCTTCTTCCGTACAATCTTTCACTGATAGAAAATGCCAAACCTAGTTGCTGGATCAGCCATCTCTCAGGATGTTTTTGTTAGTCTCGCCCCTTTCTGATGTTCCTAGCTCATTTTTCATATTGTGACCCTGGAGCTTCTAAAACCCTCTGTGCTGTAACCAGTCTGTCGGAGCCTTCCAAGTGTTCCAGCCCTGGGGACTTCATGATTTACCATCAACAGACACTCAGACCTTGTCTTCTAATTTTATCAATTTCTGAAAGAAAAAAAAAAAAAAGTGTTCTGATTTTCTGTTATTTAGACTGAAAATATCTGTCATGTGTCAATGGACCTTACTAGGTGAGAAAACAACTGAAAATACCTCTGCGTGTGTACACGAGTGTTATACTGTAGCTCTTATGCTGGGCTGGTGCAGTCTACCTTAGGCAAGACCTAAAGAGTCCTGTAAGAAAAAGCTCCCTGTGCAGCCCAAATTTTCGGGTTATGTGAAGATTTTTTGAAATTCTCCATCATCCTAATCTGTAGCAGAATTAGAATAATAAAGACATATATTCTGCAGGGGTAGTCCAAAGGTTTTTTCCTACAACTGAAACTGCCTTGTGCTTACTTCAGTTCAACTTAATTGAGTATCCCACTGGCTGGGATTTCATTTTACTTCACTAATCTAAAGAATCTGCTGCATTCAGAGGAGAGAAGAAGATGGCTTCTTAAAATTGGATACTGTTGATAAAGTGTGGAAAAGTTCTCTTCTTGAAAACAATAACCTGCATCTAATGGTAAGAAATCACCAGCAAATTCCATTATGTTTGTGGGTTTGACATGTGGTGCTTATTAAATGTAGGAACAAAGCCACTTTATACATCATAATGTTCACATTACAAATTCGCTGCTTATAATGGTGCTGCAAGTGTGTATGCAATTTTTCTGAACTTATGAAATATATTTCTGACACCTCAGGTATTGATGTATGCATGCGTGATATTGTCCCAGTGCAGTAAGGGAGACTTAACTGATATCTGCAAGATTTGATTTATTACAAGTAAATATGATTGCCTTCATAATCTGATTTTATTATGTTCGGGGCTCTCGCAGGTAAACTTTTAGTATAAGGAAGAAGATCAGTTTTATTAAACCAGTCTATTTCTGCAAACCAAATTGTTTCTTGACAAAAAAAAAAAAAGAAAAAAAAAAAAAAAAAAGAAGGTCAAGAAGAAGAAGGATAAAGGATAAATTTTTTATGCCAAACTTCATTCCCTCACATGAATATTCTGGAATGCTGAAACTTACTTTCTGTCTCTGTTAGACAAGAAGGTAGAGAACCAACTTGTCCAAGTCACCGAACCTCGAGGATCAAGGCAAATACTGCCACTACAACTTCTGTAGTTGCAACATTACTTCAATATTGCCTCAGAAGTCCTTGCTACAAAATATGACATCAGCATTTAGAATATTTGTTTTGCACTTTATGATACCAGAGCTGTGCAGAAGATAATATTCCATACATACTTCTGTGCAGCATGCTTTTTTTTTTTTTTAAATATATGAGGTGGCAAAATTGCAAAGGTCACTTCCTATCTGAGTGGGATATGGGATTACATATGTTGAATCTTTCAAGCAAAAAAAAAAAATGAAGAAAAATTCACAGTAGTATTCTGTGTCTTCCTATGCTGGTGATCCAATTAGTACCTGGATTATATGCAGTCTTATTCCCCTGTGCAAGCTAAAAAGGTTTTCTTCATATTGTTCAAAAAATTTCTGTACAGCTAAATATGTTTTGTTCTCTTTTATTTTGAGGTAAATACTGAGCAACCCACTGATGACAGTATAGTTATGGGCATCTTATCATATGAGCAGAAGAGACATCAGGTGACTAACTGAAAGAGTTGTCTAGTCAGTGTTTCAGAGAGCTGGAGAGCATCCATTCAGTACAAGCAGGCAACAATTTAAAAGTTGTTTCATCAAAGTAATTGTCTGATTTGAGAGGACTGGTGATGACATTTTAGTTACTGTGAGACACACTTTCCTGGTAAAATTCTGAAATCCTGGATGTGGATCCTATTATACAATGCTGTCCAGTTGCGTGACTTTTAAGACTGCATATACACTTTTTGGCTACAAGTGCTCAGATCTCCAAATTTAACATGATCTTTTAACTTGAAAAAAAAAATTTGAAAACAATATGGAAATAGATGTTTCAGAGAGATGGCTTCTTTATTTTTCTGCTTGTGTTTTAAAAAAAAAAAAAACCAACAAAAACTAATATGGTAAAAACTGCAGTTTGTCTTCTTTGAACTAAACTGGGGCTTCTGTCCTACGTGATTATTTCTCATTAGGCTCCTTTTCAAATGTAAAAATGGGCACAAAAGCTTGGTTGAGATACTACTCACATCCTCCAAAATCTACTTACCCAGTCTAATGACACCACTTATATGGTGCTTGTTGGAAAGGTTACTAACTTCTAAAGGAAATTAAGCACTCCGTTTAAATGAAGAAAATCTGGGTTTTCACAATAAGACCGGGTAGGTATGTAGGTTTTAGAAATGAAAAAGAAGCTTCTGCTTTGCATTGTTGCTGATGTGGGTAGTAGGACAATTTGAAAGGACAACAGCAAAAGAGCACAGTGTAAAGTTTTATAGTGATACAGCTTAATTTTTTCCTATGTCTCTATATGGACCTTATTGCATACTGCTATTCAATAACATAGCATAGAGATGATTTTTTTGTCACCTGTTTTGATTGCTACTGTGTTCATGACCATTTGTTGCCAGCGTTAACACACAGACCCATTTCCAGTTCATGTATCTATCTCAGACTTGGCTTAATTATTACTGTTACCTTTTGCTGTCCTTTTAAGTGGGAAAGGTGGTAAATATTCCTCTACAGCTAAACCAGGGACAAAGGCCTAATTCTGTTTCATTGTAAGCAGATTGCATGTGTTGTATTTCAAGGAGTTATTCTTACACCACAGCAAGTCCTGAATCACATTCAGAGAATGAAAAGATGTAAAATCCCAGATGTATAAATCTAAGGAGCTAAAATTCCATCATATCCAGGGGACAGATGAACTCATTCCAGTAGCTCTTAGAAATGGACCAGGAAAAACACCACATTATTAATGTGTGTGTATGTGTGTGTTTACTTGTATGAAATACATATTTAGACCCTGCCAGTGGGAAATAAAACCCAGCAATATATCTTTTTATTTCTTCAATGGTATTAATTTCTTCAGCAAAGGGTAACAAAAAGTTTAGTTACTCTGTAGGTATAAGTCTCTGACATGGTATAAGTGTAATATGTGATGGTGGACAGTGTAATGGAATTTCATTTTCTTCCAGTAGGGATGACTGTACAGAATCCATTAGTGGCTTTGCTTTGCTCTGCCACCTATGAGTTATGCAGTCATTCCTAACTCATGAAAATGAAGTATGCTGTCCTTCCCACCATCAGAAACCCTATATTTATGAATACACACAATGCGGAATATATTAATGTGTATAGTACTGGCTCAACTGTGGGCCTTCAGGTACACAGTATGTTCATGAATAGATCTTCATGTGTGGCTATGTACCCATAATGGTGTAGGTTTGAAAGCACCATTTCTAGTAAATGAATGAATAATTTTAATTGAAGATATACCAAAAGATGTGTTTTTACACGGAACTCAGCCAGCAGGTACTTGCCAATACATGAACAAAGACAACACTTTCTGTTCTAAACACTTGAATAGAAAAATTCGGAATGTCACATAATGCAAATGACACACCGAGTCATAACAACACATTATTATCATTTATATTACTTCATTTCATGACACAATCACTGATAAATTGAAAGTAAAATGACAATAGCATCGTGAATCTCTCTCTTCTTTCCCTCTCTCTCTAAAGTTTTTTGGTAAATAGAATCCTGGCTAACATTTGAAAGAATTCATCATTTCCTCATTTGGTAATTTCTTGTGAATTAAAACATTGTGTGACAGGAGACTTTCTAAGACCAAAACCAAACAGTTTGAATAGAAATAAAATTGTTCTCTGCAAGGCGCTTGTTCCCTGTCAATCTAGTACTTTTCATGTGCACTAAATTCAATTTAAAGAGGAGTCCATGGGAATTACAGTGGAGTTCTTGAGGCTAGTTGCTGTCGTTGTTTTTTATTTTCTCTACAAAATATTAAGTCCATTCAGGACACTTGAACACAGTAGATATTCCATGGGATAGTCTTCACGATTCTGTTACAGGACACAAACATTGTAGTATAGTTTTCTGTAAATGTGTCGGTGTCCTGCATATACTTCAACAACTCCCAGTTTTTGCCAAAGATTTTAGTCTTAAGCTTTAGTAGGCTGCCATAAACTACAAAAACATCCATCAGCTAAGGAAGATTGCAGTACCAAAAAATAAGGGAGTATATATTCTTAGCAAATTCTTTACTACTTGCACATGAAAACAGGAGAGGTATCCTAGCTTTTAACGGCAATTTCATTCGGTGGTGTAAAGCTGGGGTATCTTGTGATATCTGTGTTTGGGAAGCTTGCGATAGACTATGTGACAGAGTAGGTGGTAAGTGTGGTCAAAGACATGGCAATGGCCTCACTACAGCTTTTTGTTTTACATTCATTGATGTCTTGTAGGATTTGACGCAAGTGGGGGTGTTGTGTTGACTGCTCTGTTTACAACAACTGTAGTGCAGACATTGGGACTTAACATTTCAGGAAAAAAGCAAAAAAAGGATGACTTTTTCAGGGGAAAATTACTATACCTTTGTTTACAAAAGATTCCTCTAAGCCATACAATAACTGTCTCTGGTCTCAGCTTTGCGAAAGTCAAGAAAAGGGATGGGCTCAAATGAGAGTTCAATCTACGTCTTCTTGCCTTGGATATTCCTGTGTGCTGCTTAATAATTTCCCTCTCTTCATTGGTTTGATTGAAAGCTTTTTGGATTAGATGTTTTTGTGTTATAATAGCGCTCTCAAACAACCACGGTCTCTGTTTATAGCTAGGCTTGTAAACTAGAATTGAGTGAAGCTGGGAAAACAACAGTAAAATTTTCAAAATGTCTATAAGAAGAGAATACTTTGAATGTCATATGATTGCAAGTATGTTAAAGATTTTTTTAATGTAAGAGGCTGCCAACACTGAAGGCCACTATTCGTCCCCCAATCCTCAACATAGACTCAGGAAGTAAAAGGCAAATTTTACAGAAAAGGTCTATCACAAAATGATTTGCATTACTTTGCTGTAAAATAGTTTATGTCTCCTCCAGATATCCTTATTCATTCTCTGAAAGTGTAATATACAGAAAACCTTAAAACCAGAGAGGAATGATAGCTCTGTGAACAGTAAAATCACCTGTTTTTCTTTGTATTCCAAGATCTGCAAGATCATGTATCTTTAATAGAAACAAAGTACAAATTCCACAGAGTTTTGTATGTTCTGATATATTGCCTTTGGTAATGATTGATCAAGGAATGATCATTGATTACTGTCAAATGCCATCATTTGACCACTTTCAACATTTCTATGATAAATAAAATTGAGAGGCATAGCAAGAACACATGGTCATGGACCAGGTGTATTTCCTGGCTTCATCTAAAAGTCATCCCCCTTTCTTGCCCTAAATTATCACTGGGCAGCTACCTGGTGTATGTGTGTATATATATGTGACTTGTTAATGACGTTCAAAGGGGCTACGAAACCCACAGTTTCTTAGTCTTAATCCAGCTACTGAAGCTTATGACCAGATGACATAAAAGATATCAGCCAAAACATACAAGCTACAGCCAATTGTGGTCACTCCTGTTTCCAAACTCACATCCAGATACAATTCTCTTTTCCAAGGATCTGGAAAGAGATCTGCTTTGTCACATTGACTTTTCAACTGAAATGTGACTGGAAATATCTGCCCTGATGTTGACTGAGGTAATTTCTTTAAGAACTGCTTTTCTGTCAGACAGCAGAAATTCTGAGCTGACTGGGGAGTCCTGCATTACGACGCTGGTGGACGTCTCATAAAATACTGCGAAAGCATTTATTTGTGTGACCATTCTGAGGCAAGATTATATGTTAAATATAATTTTATTTTTTGCTCAATCTAATTCTTTGTGTTTCCTCCTTTAAAGTAACAGTCTAAGGCTATGTGCACATGGTCTGTTTCTGGAAGATAGGGGTCTGCTCTGCACAAGCTCTGAATTGACTGGAAATTTTGTGCATCGGTTAGCTCAGGACTGGACCCAAGCTAATAAAACCTACCTCTGATTCCTGAATATTAGACTGGGCTTCTTGCAATGCTAAAGTATTATCAGGGCTTTCCATTCACACTGGTTTACGTCTGGTCAAGGAAAGTATGGGCAGACCAAGCCTGCTAAACACTTCAAAATCTGGCTGTCCTGGTCACAGTCATTTTTTAATGCTGTATCTATGAACACTGTATATATACAAAACTTAAATCTGTCCTAAGCATACGACTATTGCTGTTCCTGTAGCATTTTGTATTTGGACAAAGTAAGAGGGTACAGCTCTATGCCTCCAAATATACAGTGAAGTTTAAATAATAAAACCTCTAGACCTCACCATCTTTTACTGCATTGTTCATAGACATTTAGAAATTTTCTGTTCAGTTAAATAAAGAAAAGTGGTAAGTGACTGAAAGCAGGGACTTACAATGGAAAATGGGAAAGCTTAACTTGAGGCAGTTTTATGCGTACTGTCTAGGAAAAAAGCTGAGGATGTGCTGTTCCTTCTTTTTAGTTCAGAGGAGCATGTGGTTATGGGGCAGAATTACAGGAGGATTATTTGGCATAGACAGTAGTGAAACAGTCCTTTCTTTTTTTGCTGTCTGTACAGAGGTGCTGATGCAGGGGACTGTGGCAAATTATTAAAAACCCAATGCGCATCCTAAGATCTGGATTCTTCAGTGATATAGACAAAAGGATACGGAATATATCTGATGCTATTTCATCCAAACCACCATTCATTCCCTCTGCTGGAAAGTGCAAAACTAAACTCAGACAAAAATATAATATTTATCACACACAAGTCTCAACACTAAATTCCTGTTCAGTGGACCAAACAACTTCATCTGAAGCTGTCTGATGTTGAATACAATGAATCATAACTTAAAACAGCCATATGTAAGTCAGTGGGACACAACCAAGCAAAACATAAAATTAACTCAGCCTTTTTAATACAGTGGAGTTGTCAGCTAAGAGGGAAACTATAAGGCAGTTTTCAAAAGAAGCACTACTTTGAAGGCGCTATTGATCTCACAAAGGTGAGACGGAAGCACAAAGATGCTTTCTTCAAAATGGAAGACTTACACCCTCAAGTTCCTACAGGCAGGGCTTGACACTAAATAGGTCCGAGGGAAATCCCTGCATAGTTCTTCAAGCAGGGAAAGAAATTGCCTCACAATATACAGCAGTCTGACACAACAGAAATCAAGAACAATGGGGGAGGAAGTTAAAAGATCAATCCTAACCACATTGTGAAGACCTCTGCCAAGAATAAGCTTTCTATATTGGATACTAATCCTCAGATACGTTTCAATGTCCTTTTAGGGTCTAATGCTTCATATAATATTTTCTGAAACAGAGTTTTTACATCAGTCAATGCATGTATAGTTCATCGGGCCAATAAATTCAAATGTAATTGCCAATGTGAGGAAAGGGAGTGAGAGGGGGAGGAGTTTGCAAAAACGTATTTATAAAGACAACAGAAAGAAGTTGCATATTGTGTTTCTAGAGAAAGAATAAAGGTTTGTGATTTTTCCTCCCTAATTATAATAGAACTCTGCTTCTCACATGTTTGTCCTGCTGGGGAAAAAAAAAAAAAAGTTATTTTCCATCTTTCTTTGACAGTGTTTCTCCTTCTTCCTTTTCCCCAGTGAAAAAAAGGTTTTCTGGATCCCGGTTTTAATCTGTTATTCCTGTTTGAACGGATGTGGGTGTTTTCAGGACATCCCTGGACAGTTATTAAACCACTGACCGGTGGAGGCTCTGCTTCAGATGGATTTCATTCAGGACTGGTGCTATTATATTAATGGGTTTAATTTAAACAGGACTAGCCTTGCTAGCCAAATTACTGCCATTTAAATCAATTGGCTTAGGGAAAAAAACAGCCTGACCACAGCCATTAGACTTCAATTTATTACTGTATCAGTTTTTAAACTGGGTGAGGCATATTGTTCAGTGTCTGTCCTCCTGTCCTTTGGTGCTGCTTCCCCTCCCCCCCATACAGTAATAAAAGACCCACAGGAAAAAAAAAAAAAAAAGAAAGAAACTTCACATTAATTTAAAGTCAATGTTTCGTGAGCAAAGACCAGGCATCTTGTGAAAGAGACTCTCCATAGGATCCAATAATTGCCTTTGATGTCACCTCATTAAATTGAGATTCAAATGATCTAACAGATGTATTAGTTTAAAAAGACATTTTACTGCATTTTTTTAAGATATAAAAAAGTCGCAATGCCTCTTTTTTTTTTTAACACATTTCAACCTGATTCAAATAGAAAAGCAAAAGAGAAGAAAATGCTTTAGATGTGCTCTTTTGATTTTTTCCAATCTTGCCTGAATAAAATGGAATGGGAGATCAAGAACACTCAATTAATTTCAACACTGGGTGTCAGAGGGAAAAGAAGAAGGAGGAGGGGGGGAACATTATAGATGCACAACACTTAACAAATGCATAGATTGAAAGGAGGAAATATGTGGGGGGGGAGATAAAAAACCGTGTCTGTATTTTATTGCACTCGGTAAGCTTTTCGCTTGTATTTATAGCTGCAATTATATCTCAATGAGGTTTGTCTACAGTGTTGGCTTCACGCTAATTTTCCCCCTCACTGCATTCTTGGAATAGGCTCGGACTGTTTATGAACCAGACATATTGACCTCATTTACAGCTAGCAGTTTAAATCCATAATTTTTCCACCCACAATCCCTCTTTGACATTCCGGCGATGCGGCCGGCTCACTGAGACTGAACTAAAAGTCTCACACTTCATTGAACACCATTATGCGGCTTTATGCTTATAAGCCTGTTTCCCTCGGCTGCCTTTCAGCTTTGCTGGAGATCCGTTTGGCCACAGGCCGGCAGTGATTAACTGGAAGAATCCAATAAATCAGCCTGTCAGCCAGCAGGCTCTCCTCACTGTGTCTACAAATCGACATTTGGATTTGCACTCTCTTTTTTTCCCTCCCCTTCGCTCTCCCTCCCTCCCTCTGCCTGTCTCTCTGCCTCTCTCTCCTCTGCCCCCTTCCTCACCTCCCAGCCCTCCATCACCCACCCTCCCCAGACGCTGCCGGGTGCCTCTTCTCTCCCCACTACAAGGTGAACTTGAAGGAAGGCTATTGTCAGCATGGCTGGACCTTGCAAACAGTCCTTTGGTGATACAAGTTGCTCCTGATTTACATGCTACGCCAATCCCCCTCTCTTTTCCCTTTTCATTTTAATTCCCCCTTGCAAACTCTTGCAGTTCCCCTCATCAGCAGCCAGAGAGGGACGGACGTGATAAGTGAGAGGGAGGGAAGGCTGACTCTCTTATGCTGCCCTTCCCATCTGCTGTTAAAACAATAGGAATACAGGGAGCACAAACCTGGGAAAACAGCAGTGCCTGCCACTGAGCGTGTGAGCAGTGACTGTCCAGGCTCTGCATGACCCGATCCCTGCTGCTGCTTTTATATTAGACAACTATAAGTAACTCCTCTGCTTGTTCATTTGTGTGGGGTTTGTTTCCTTGATTTCAGCTTTTTGGTAAGCGCTGGGCCCGCAGCCCACATGCTCCCACATCAGTGCACTGACAGACACCCCGCTGGGAGGCTCTGCCTGGCCACTGCTGTTTTGCAGGGACCCTTCATTGCCCTTCCTCACTCCCCCCTCCTTTAGTTTAGGCTCCAAGAGAAGGAAACCCAGAGCCCAAGTGCCTGCTACATCCTAGGTGCTGGATGCCCAGAAGGGCCCCTTCCCTCCTCTGGCATGGTCATGGGCTTCATTTTGGGGCAATGTCAGGGTCTCCCTCATCAGTATTCCCATTGTGGCCACTCCCTTCTTTTCCTCTGGGGTTCTACTCTGTGAGCACAAGCATTTGCTTGGCATCCAGAGGACAAACAAAGCCCGCAAGCCTGCTGAGCGGCTGGTGGGAAGCAGATCATGGCTTCCAAAATCTCCTGGTGCAGTCCCAATGGGGGCTTTTGCTCGCCACCACAGCACCGCTGCATCTGGCACATGTGTGGCACAGAGAGGACAGACCTAGGTTGGAGATGATCACTTGCCTTCTACCAGCCAAGTAGTTGCTGGGTGCAACTGGTGGTGACACTTTGGAGATGTTCACCATCTCTCCAAACGTGCCCGGAAAAGAGAGACAAAGCTGGACAGACTTGCCTGTCTCATCTTTGGATGAAATTGAAGAATTAGACCCCAAATGTTTTGGGTTCTCAGCTTAAATTTACAGTAATAGAACTGGAAAACCTTGTAGGTTTATTTCTTCTCTCCACTTCTGTCGGTTAGGGTCATTCGCCCTCTCCTACTAATGTTGGTTGTTCACGAGCCCTACACTGGGGTCCAAGAGCACACCACTGGCCCTATAACCAAATACAGGAAAGGAGAGCAAAGTGGCAGCTCAGCCTGTTCCTGTTGTCCACAGGTATGCATTTTCTGGCCATCAACTCATTTGCCCTGGTCATTTTACTTCCACCGTGACCCCCAGCTAAAGCTGCTGTTTGGCTCTATGAGAACAGATTAGGCTGCGGTAGTAAAATTAACTGGGACTTGGATACAGGAGTTGAGTGCAGATCCAGAAATAACAGATTTAGAGGAGGCAGGAGGGACTGGTAGCTCCTAACTAGACCCCTGCTACAAGGCAGTATGACTCCTTGTTGTGGGAGATGGGAGCCACAACATCTCACAGACAGGGAGAATTACCACAGGGTTTTTAACCATGGGTCCTTCTCACCTCTTATCTCCTCAGATGGTGGCCAGAATAACTTGTTCAGCAAAATCCACTACTGTCATCATTTTCTCCTCCTCTCCACAGTTTCACAGGAACAGTGAATGACTTCGTCTTTTCATTTACATCGCATTGCTTTATTAAAATGTCTGAAAAAAAACATGTGAAATGTCTTGCTTCAGGTCAGAAGATTATTTTATCTAGATCTCAAGCACAAAAAAATATAAAAGGAAAAAATAGCACCTTCATTGAAGTTCAGTACATAGTTACTGGCCTTTTTGCAAGAAAACCTTATTGGCAATAACACACAAAAAGTAAAAAAATGTAGTTGTCCTGAAATTTACATCTTTATAAGAGTACTTTTATACTCAATACAACTTCTGGTTAACTTCTCTCTATGCCTATTAACCACGTAAGTGGCCAAGCTCAAGATCTCAGTGAGCTATTGTAATGATGTATTCCACAAATTAATTATAAACCGAAGGCCTTTCTGATATTTGGTTGCTTTCGGTTTCCACCTGCTCTCATGCTATTTAGAAGAATAAATCAGAGCTGATGATTTACTTTCCCTAAATTGTTCCATGTGCCTCTGACTTCATCCTCCATGAACGAAATAATCTGATTCTGTTTTTATATAGAGGTGTCCCCTTGATTCTATTTTGTTCTTTGACCTCTTCTCTTTTAAATTTGTTTCTCTCACAAGAAAATATGGTTGGCCAAATTTGCAGGCTCTGAAAATTCTTTTGCATCAGTTTCTGTTATGGCATGAACTTTTGGAAACGACTGTCATAAATGAGTATTCCTACTTCATAAACATTATACCAACAACTTACCTATTAAAATTATTGCTAGCAAAACTGTAAGATTAAATTTTCATACAATTCTTAACATAGAATGTAGTAAAAAGTGTCAGGTTTTGAGCATTGAAAATTGAAAACATTAAAAATTTACATTTTATTTTACTCTGATATATCTCAAATTAATTTTCACTCTTCAACAAATCCTAATTTTTAAATATTTCTATCTTTGTGTGCATAGATACAGGATTTCTGACTAGTTCTGCATTCTAATTAACTTTTTTTGAGTTGCGTGTCAATGCATTTGTTTAAATTCCTTTTCTCTTATTTTTAGTATTTCTCTCTTCACTCTTAAGTCTCATCACTCTTAGGTCCACTGTCTTCACTCTTAAGTCCAGTTTATGTCTGGTTCAATATGAAGTTAGATGACATTCCCAGCTGGAGACTCTGAGTTAGATATAAAATTAATTATTTCATATTTAATTGAAACCTTCAGACACTTCTCAGAGAGTGAAGAATTGCAGTTATGATAACCAAATGTGTGTGAGCCCAACAGCTCTCTCTGAACAGCCGCAGTAGGGAACTGGTAACTTCAGTGTCTTGCTACCTGTGTTTTGCCTCCTGGTGCAGGAGATACAGGTAATACTTATATAGAATATATGGGCTTTTTTTCAATATATAAGTATATATTACCTCCTTGTTAGCTGGAGACTTGAGAAAAGCAATTCCAAGAGATTTCTTGGCTAGGCTGGGGGAAATGAAACAGAAGATTGATTGCTTAGATTGTAATTGAGAAATGCAAGCTGCTTTCCTAGAGCAAGAGCCCAGCAGAAAAACCAAACGTACAGTAAACCCTGACTAGCCAGGGCCTAGGATTCATTCCCACATGACAGACGAGTTGATCCTTAGCAGAGATCATATTTGGTCAAGGTCTGCTTGCTGTGGCTGGGCAACCCCTGGAGGGCTGTGTATAGCTAGGGCCACCCAGGTGTGTGTCAGAGGAAATTAAGCAGCTGCAGCTGCGGCAGAGGTGAGCAGAAGAAGCTGTGGGTTATTTATACCCCTCAACAGATGGGAAAATCCTGTTTTGCCTCTCCTGGTAGGGAAGTTAGGGCTGCTCAGGAGTAAGCATGCCTCCAGCATTTCTGCTGTTTGCAGCGTTATTTAGCTATTGCTGCCTGCCCTGGGGTCTGGCAGCAGGTAGGAAGGGGCCAAGCTACTGGAAACCTGTCTCTGCCGAAGATGAGGACTTGTCTCTCTACTCACTACTGTGCTTCCAATCTGCCTACTGCTTAAACAGGGTGCAAGAAGGTATTTCTGAGTATTGGGATGTAAGTATTTGTGCAGTTTTAAACCAATCAAAAACTGATAAAATTGACTAATTAATAGCAGTCTCTTTGCATGACTGAGCCTGGAAACATCTGCCTTCTAGTGTTCACTACTTTACTGTTTAGGAAGAGGAATCCTCAAGTCAAATGGATTTGTCCGTGATTAAAATAATGAAATTCAGTCAGATTCATGCCCACCTTCTTGCTTTTAAAGCTAGATGTCATTATCCCAAATAGTGGTATGCTATTTTTTTCCTGCTGCTGACTTAGATTATTGATTGCCTTTGGTGACTCAGTCAACAAATATGCTTTCATCCTGGGTGGCCTTTCAAGTTA
Organism: Cariama cristata; assembly: GCF_000690535.1. NCBI lineage: Eukaryota > Metazoa > Chordata > Aves > Cariamiformes > Cariamidae > Cariama > Cariama cristata. The sequence goes on along the minus strand of NW_009594221.1, from coordinate 32,677 downwards.
GATCTGATGGACCTAGGCTGTATCTGAAAACATGCTTAAGGAAGGAATTGACTGCCTTTTAACTATGCAACTGGCAAGGCTTATTATTTCTGTTCAGCATCAAATTAAACTGTTTCCAGCAGCTGCTGCTAAATTTGCAAGCCTTCAGAAGCAGCTACGCATCCTACTCTAGTTTGGATAGAAAGTTAAACCATTGTTTGCCTTTTTTTTTTTATTTTATTTTTACTTCAACAGCAGAGTGACTTCAAGTTATTTCATTAAGTCTGTATTTCACAGCTATGTTGTCGCCACTTCCCTTCAGGCCCCAATATCTTTGATCCAGCCTGAGAATCCGAGGCTGGAGGCTGAGTCCCAGGGATGCTCAATAACATGTGTTCTTAGTCCCTTTTCCTGAGGCAGTTTTGTGTAGCTAACTAGGCTTTTCCCTGTCCCCTGTTGCAGGAAGAAACATCCTTCTTCTTTTTCTGCTACGCTCCCCCTGCAACACTTCAGTTCAGACTTGTTGCTACTCCTCCTCCACTCGCATCTGGCTGCATTCTGGCTGTCTCGGCAAGAACTGTAGCACAGGAGTAGCAAAAGAGACATCATTTCAGAGGTCCCTCTGACAGCAGTGCCAACTACAGCAAGGGACGAGCTGCAGGTTCACAGCAGCGGGAGCAGTGGCTGGAAACACCCAGCGCAGCCTGTGCATAGGGGAGGGCATGGCCCAAGCACCCTCGCATCTCTCTAGACACTTGGTGTCTGCTCCAAAACAAGAAGCCTCCTGCTTTTCCTCTACTTAGGCCTCCTAAGTGATGTGTATTCATGCCTGTATCTATCTGACAAAATAAATGCAAACTTTGATATACTGATTGTCTAAGCATGCAATTTTGGATATTAGATGGGCTGCTGGGAAACCACAGGTTATCTTGTAACTCTGATATCTCTCAGATAACCTGATTGAAGCATGTGTAAATTCTGAATAGAGTCAGGTATGGTACGTTTTCTAATCGCCAGAGTGAAGCACTTTCAATTCCTGGTGAAGAGGCTTCTGCTACTGACATTAGAAACCAGTAATATGTTTATACCGTAACCACTTAATTATATACATAGGTGTGATCGCATAATGTGCCACTACTCTATATAAAAAAAAAAATCTATCTGTGAAACTTGTACAGAGAAACCCACAGAAATATGAACAGTACTGCATTCTCCCAAGTGTAATTTTCAGAAGTGGCTGAAAAATCACAGCTTTGTTCCTGTGAGGACTAAGCAGTATCTCAAAACTAGCTTTGTGCTGAGCTGAGCTGAAGGCAGTAGAACATCAAGGACCTTCCTAGAACAGAACATATCAACACCAAATATCAATGATTACTGTAATAGGATGTTTTAATTTTGATCAATGTGAAACATTGTCATTTCCACTACTATTCAATGGAATAGCCAAAAACCTCAGGCAAAAAATTGCGTATTTTCAAATGGAAAAAGACTGATTTAACACAACTTGGTTTTGTCATTTGAAAATTAACTTGATTTTAAAAAGAGCTGAGATGATAGCAGTTTGCTTTTCTATGTCCATTTGTACTCAGAAGTTCCATAAATAAACAAAACTGTGTTCTTATTTTTGTAGTGTAAAAAATCAATTCAATAGATCGAACACAGTAAGTTGTTTGAATACTATTAAGTTATTTTTTTAGGTACCTATCCCTCTTTTAGTGTCACCCAGCAGGAAAGTAGGTTGTGGTGGGAAGTATTGTGAGGAAAAATGATTTTCATTATGTGTACAAAAAATTGCATCCTCTTTGACCTTTACGAAGGGACAGACTAGGATTTGAGTGATATCATCTAGTCCAGACAAGGAACACAGACAATTAAACAATGTTTCACACTTAGGAGGTCATATAAAATACAGTTAACAGCTTAAAAAAATAATAATACCTGTACTGGCACCTGATTTATTTATTTATTTATGTTTGTGCACAACTTCAGGAGCCAATAAGGCTAGCCAGATGTGGGTGTAAGCCTCATTGAAATGGTCTGAGGAAACCTCATAGATACTTCATTATCATTACCTGAGCAGTATTACATTAGAAGGAAAGAAGGAATGTGAAAAGAGATGAACCAAGCCTTCTGTTGGGATCATCTCTCATGTTATTTTTCTGCTCCAGCATGGGGTGTTCCCCTTGAAAGAGTGGTCAAGGGTCACGTTGATCAGAATCTTAATTACCTATGCCATGATATACATATTCATGGCAAGATATGCATAACTGGAAGGAAAACAATGAGTAATTCTAAGCATCATGGTGGTGACGAGGCACCTGCAGGATTATCATCCAAATCAAATGTTTATCTTGGCGTCTTCAGTTGATCTATCTCTTCCTGCAGCCGCTGAATGGCCGCGGAGCAGCGTGTACTGAAGAGCAAGGGCGTTAGGTTCACAAAGGCAGGAATCCTCCTCCTGCATGCAGCAGGAGAGTCCTCTTTCCCCGTCACTATCACATTTTACCCTCAGTAGCAGCATGTATGTTGAAGGGAATTAGCAACCTTCCACTGCATGAGAAAAGAGAATTTAATTTACTTAAGGTTTGAGCATAAAAACTTCCACATTCAGTCATTTACACAGCTGATAAATTGGTAGAAATTATTTTTCTTCGTCTGTGCAGTACTTTATGTAAAGCATATTGGCTTCCAAAGGCTCTCAGGGCATACCAACATGTGATATTTCTCCTCAGATAGAAAACTTTTTCTCCTCTGGAGCCCTGTTTAATATTTTTAAAAGTTTAATCAAGGAAAGACTCGCTTGAAGATAGGCTGAACATAGAATAAAGTGTTTCTTTTCCTCAGGTATCTGGGAAAACAATCAAGTTGCACTTTTTTTTTTCCCCTAAGGTCACTGGAAGGGCATATTCATTGAGTGGGAGTTTCAACTGTGTCTAGGTTGGTTGGACAGATATTTTCCAGAAATTATGGGAAATGTTAGATGGTCTTGAAATCAGGCTTTTGAAGAACGTTTTCAAGGGTGGCCTCAGTGCTGCCCTCTGCACCAGAGCCATGAGATTTAAGGCAAACACACTGAATGCAGTTTATTCTTTTTCTACAAAAAAGTAGAATTGGCACCATTCTGTGTCGACAAGTATTGCCACACTGGAGGAAACATTTACATTCAACTGTGGAAGATGTTTTCAAAATCTATTTG
>NW_009594221.1:0-29471 GCF_000690535.1 Cariama cristata | reverse complement strand
ATGCCTGCTGTCAGAAGCTGCCAAGGAAAGTTGCTAAATCAATATGTAAATCTGTTTCCTTTCTGCTTGCACTGCTTTGGCCAATTTGTACAGTTGTGATGGTCACCCTTCAGTTGCCTGGCAGTGGCTCTGTGTGGCTATCTGAGGTCACTGAATTTTTTTGGGGCCAGAAATAATGATCTGCAGTGTGTCTAGGTTTAAGAGATATTTATACATCACACAGTGTGTGCCTACTTTTTTAACTTCCTGAGAAGAAACATACCCTGCAGTTACATCATCCGTGTGGGCTAGAGCTTTCAAAATCTATTACATTTTTGAATAATCAGATAGGACTTGACTGACTAAAAAAGCAAGTAGTAAGTAATTGCAGTTTTATCAATGAAAGTGTCTCACCTTAAATTTCCAAGTCTGACTTATACCTGCAGCTCTGAAACTTCATGCCTATGTCACTAGTTCACTGTGGACGGCAATATCAAAGCATTCTGTGTTTACAGTCTTATCTGAGGTTAGACATTCATGTAGATAAAATTTAAGCACTCCGAAATATAGACAATAGGTAGATATTTCATGTTGCTCATCCTCCCTCTATTTCTTGCTTCTCATGTGATTTAACTGAAGACAATGAGAAGAAAACTTAAACATAACAAAACTGTACTCCTTCCATCCTGCACTCCTCATTTTTGAACCCTGAATATCACACAAACATATAGGTATGTATATTTATGTGTATATTGTGGTGATATTTTAGATTAAGGATCAGAGAGAGATGGACAATTCAGGTACTTCTTGGAAACTTCTGCTATTCTGACTGACCAAAATTTCTGATGTTCAGATTGTGGCTCACTCATTGTTCTAACAACTTCAGTTAACATGTCTTCTGATAAAGCAAATCCTGTACAACCCTTCCCCCCCCACCCCTTTTTATTTTTTAAGCAACAGAGAAAAGCTTTCTAGATGGACCCATTGATTTTATGTATATGTTAGGAACTTTAATCACTTCACAGAAAGAAGTAGAAAGAGCAGAACTATGCCCTTTCTGAAGAGCTGTGAGAGTTTTCCCTAAATCTGGAAGTATTTTCCTTTTGACAGTCCATTAGTATATACCTACTATGTGAAATATTTTTCATCAGGTAGTAGTAAACTGTAAATGCATAATACAGAATGAGCTCAAGGAATGATTTTTTCTTCCTTTTGCCCAATGGACCTTGCTGAAACTCCAGTACCATACTGCAAAATCGTTTGTGATTTGCCGTTGAGAAAATGTGTATAAACAAGATCATTAAGCCAAGTTTTTTCAACTTCATGTACCTCTTTCAAATTGAAGGGAAAATAAAAGGACTTGACAAAATGAACCCACGCTTATGCTCATATTTAGCTTATTTAGAAGTCTGGTTACCTGTTGATAACACATTTCTAGCCCTAGGGAATGGGGCAGGGATGATTTGCAAAAGATGTTCAAATTCTTCTGCAGGTAAGCACCTCACTCATACAGCCTGTATATGATACAGACTACATATGGTTTCTTCCTCCCTCTCCACCCCCACGAACTGATGAAGTAGTGGCATAAATTTGTTCTACAGATCCTGTTTCTTCTCCTTTAGCTGTAAAGCTGGCAGAAAAGTAAAATCCGTGTGTTTATTTCTTTTCCCCTTGCACATCATGAGTCTAGAGATAGATCAGAAGACATTATGAATATGAGTTAGAGTGAATGTAACAGCCTGAAGTCATATTTCTTTGGGTTGTAATCTTGTTAAATCTTGCTAGCTAAGCAGTCAGATGTTTCTTGATACTTAAATGGAAGAACTCAGGTGTATTTGGTAGGAGTGGCTGTGCTGAATTTGCTTGTTGATATGGAGTTAATGAGTCACTGCTGATGGCATTATCTCTCAGTCTGTGACTTCTAAACATACTATTAGAAGAATGTGTCAAACTGAACTGTGAACTTTAAATGGGAAATCTCATTGCATAAGAAGCACTTTAAATGTCTCATCCCAACATAACTTTAGCAGTAATTTCACTTGAATTGATTATTCAATGGAATAGTTAATACCTTGTCCCCTTTTCTATGCCATGCTAACATTTTTAGAGGTAACTCTGTCTCAGTTCACGGGACCAGCCCCATGAGATTCAAGAGTACCTTTTTCATTGGGTCATAGTAAAATGCCTACGTCTCATCTTCACATCCCAGACATAGAACAGGAGAATTCAAATATGCTAATAAAGTAGATAATGAGAAAAAAAAATGTATATGTAGACAGGAACTAAGAGAATTATGAACATTAATTTTACATGAGATCTGCAATTGAAATCTCATTGCTTAATACTGATCAGTGTCTGCTTCGGAATTCTAATGTGTCATATCCCCAAGCTCAAAAGTGTTTCCCTCATTTTGCTCACGTTCTTTCCACAATAATCTGAAATGCCACTTTCTTAAAAGAAATCCAGAACAGTTTCAGCTATCTGGCTTTTCTCAGTTCTTAAGCTTAGTTACTTAAGCTAAGTTAGTCAACGATTTTTCTAGAAAAGATAATACAGTTATTTGGATATATCTCCTTTCCCTATCTGTTTGGTTTTTGTTTTTTTTTTCCTTCATCCTATCTGATCATGTCAAGAACTTTTCATTGGTGACTTGACTGCCAGAAAGCCTGGGGATGGTTTACACTACAAATTATTACACAACGTATTGTAGTAGTCCATGAAACGCTGATGTTGAAGAACTTTGCCATAGGTGATAAGATGATGCACACTCAAGGTGATAGATTTAAACTACCTTTAAAGATGTAGAGACTTAATGAAAACTTAATCTGAAGATGCAACAGGGTAGCATCTTCCTCACCATGTGCAGAACAACATCAACAACAAAGCTTTGTAATAATTGATTCTAATCCTTGAGTTTCCTGAGGCCAAGGTGAATTATTTATTCATGTTCTATAAACAGACAATCCAAATAGACATACAGTCATGACCTTTGATCACTACGTGTGTACGTCAGAATATTATACTTTTCAAATTGAATTATCTTAAGTATTTTTAACTTCTAAATTTCTTACAATACCTGGCATAATTTTAGAGCTCCCATCTTGTATTACATGACAGCTCGTCCACAAATCACAGGTCTCAACATGTCCAGCAAATTTCTGGCAAAAAAAAAATTTCTTTGACTACACCATTTCACTTCATAGAATAATTTCTGTTTCAACTTCAGACAAAGTAGATCTTTTTTGTTTCCTGTTTTGTTAATTTTCTGTCTGGCAGATTTGGTCTCCTGAAGACTACAGTTTAGATAAGAATTAATTAAAAAATGAGTTTGGAAGCTGGAGTGGATGAGCTTTTTACAGTCTCCACCAGATCCTGGGGTTTTCAGTTCAGTGAAAATCTGTGGCAGTGTAGCTCAGAAGGCACGTAACTGGTTTTATTTTGTGTCTCAGGTTCCACTTGAGGTCAGGCATTTGAGTAATCTGTATTGCAGTTTTGGGCTGGTTCAGGTAGTCCATACCTTGGTAATCTATAGGAAAAAAACCCACATTGTGAGTATTCATAACTCATTCTTCAGTTAGTGCCTTGTTTTTAGTAAGTGATTCAGATTGTATAAGCCCATATTGCACACTTGCCTGTTCTTTAAAAGGCTAAAATGATTGCTTTTTTCCCAGTTCTAACATGTCATATAGAAATGAATGAAAAAAAAAAGGTTTCTTTCAGGAAACAAACTTTTCCTGATTTAGAATGAAAAAAAAAAAAAAGATTTAAAAGATGTAAAAGAAGTTTCAATTTCAATGATTTAGCATTATTGCTTCAAAACTCCAAAGCTACAAATAGTCTCTGTTAGTGCAGTACAGCGATCTGGACATATTTTTATGTTGAATTCAGCCACTGGTGAGAAAGCTGGTTTTTTTTTCCCTGATTGTATGTACCAGACTGCTGCATAATAGCTGCAACATCCCAGTGATCTGTTCATCCATTTGACTGAACTTTCTGCAACTAGCTAGGAGCATTTTTCCCCCATACTTCTCCCTGCATAATCTTCAAAATTTGAAAAGCCTGTAAAAGAGGGACATCTTTTTACTGGCAGTCTTTTGCTGACAGCTCTATACCACAAATCAGGTATGTTCACCCTTCTCCACTCCCCACTGTCACATTGAATATTTTTCCTGAGCATTCCTAGTTGGCAGCATTCAGCCTGTTTTTTTAAGGGTCAGAGACAATAGCACTGTTCTGGCAGTTGTTGGTAAAAAAAAAAAAAAAAAAAAAAGCAAAATATTCACATTTCTTTGAATAAAGGATATTTTCTTCTCTGGTTCAATTCTTTAGGAAAAAACACAGAGACCTTTAATGAATGGGTTCAAAACTTTTGAAACTAAAATCTTCAGGAATTGTTCAAGTACTTGAAACAAGATGGGTGGCCTGTAGCTGTAGCTCTGTAAAGGCTGTCTGGGAATGCTCTTAAGAGTTGTGCAGAACAAATACTCTAAGAGTTCTTCAGAGAGTACTCAGTGTGACAGGAAGGGAGGAACAATGTATGGAGAGCCTGCAATGACATATTCTTCAACAATGTCTGTCATGAACCTCAGAACCACATCTGTGCAGAGCTCTGTGAACCTAAGAAAAGTGGCTTGATGAACAAACTTAATTCCTCCCTGTTCTCCTACTGTCTGTAATGTTTCTTGAACATAGTTCAAGAACTGGTGGAGACAGAAAAACCAAGAATCAGTGGCCTCCAAGTCTGAATATCTACAGCTAGAGACATTTTGTGAAAACATGCGTTGAAAATACCTGGGAAAAAGTTAACACTAAAGATGAAAGCATTTAGCATTTTTCCTCTGTGGATTTGGATTCTTTCCTTAGGCTAAACTATGAATAGAAATTAATATAGCGATCTGTCCCAAGATTTTTATCCACAGCTGAGTACGACTGTCTATATTGACCTCAGTTGCAACCTGCCTTGGATTCTTCGTCTCATTTGGACTATTTCATATTTCAAAAACTGTGATATAATTTGCTTTATTTGAAAATTACTGTATTATACCCATCTGGGAATAGAATTATGGGGACAAATGGAATTCAGGGTCTCAAAACATGAGCAGCATTGCAGAAACATTTATACAGCACTAGAGAAATTAAATACTTCTTTTACAATAATTCCTTTCTAACTTGTTCCACTGAATATCATATAAAGATTGTTTTTGTGTCCGTAAGTCTTTTAATGACCATAAATTATAAAATCAGTTTAGATTTACCCTCTTGGAACTTTTAATGAATCAAGAGCATCAAAGAGATGGAAACATAAAATACAAAGAAAATAAAATATGTACAAATGAATTTATAGACACAAACACATAACTGACTCTTCTAATGTCATGTTTCCCTTCCAATCTCATACAAATAAGCATGAGCCTGCAAGGTGCTGAGCTCTCCCAGTTTCCACAAAAGTGTTTGGAGTTTCCCATGTTACAGGTCAATCCTAAGGATTCCCAAACAGCCAAAATGATCATTAGCACATGTCACTCCTACAATCTTTCCTTCACTGTTATGCTAATGGTGCTGTAGTTGCCATGCATCACACAAGTGTCTGGGGTATTTTCTCTCAAATTGCAAGGTCTTCCTCTTCTCCCAGCTCACATATTGGTCTCATTAAGGTTCTTGTGCAATTTTGCTTTTGTGTACTGGGTCAAATTTTTCTGTTTTCTGTATAACGGGTCTTCACATATAAGCAAGACAATGTTTACCTTCAATTAAAAGAAATAGTACTTAGCCATAAGCTCTAGTCTCACACGAGCTTAGCTTTTCATTTGGGGCAGAATAAAATAAAGACTTCCGGGGGTGGGGAAGCACTTACTTAGAGATTCTTCTTCTGTTTTTCTTTTTTTTCCTCCCATCCTTGTGCTCAAAATGCAAAGTCTTTATCTTCTCCCCTTGATCGATCACAGAGAAATGGATACTCAGAGGTGGAAAGGGGAGTGAGGAGAAGAGGAAACAGTTTTCTTTGGAAAAGCACGAATCCTTCCACAGAATTGGAAGTATCACAGACTTACAATGAGAGGCATCCAGCCTAAGCAGAGAGAGCACCAGTAAGCCAAGTTCAGTGCCTGTCCCTGCTTATCTTTTCCTGTCCTGTTTCTACCCCCAGGAAAGGTTAAGCTGCATGTGAAGCAGAAAGAGGGCTTGGAGGGTCTATCCAATCAATCCTTTTCCTTTTGCAGCACTGGGAGTGGGGGCAGGTGCGAACAATTGGGCTGAACTAGCTTTAAATCACTATAACTGCTTTTTTCTTCTTTTCTCAATGGTTAGCATTAATAAGAATGACAATAAAAATGCTCCTGCTCTGAAGTGTTTTTGGTGCTTGATTCGTGCTCGCTCTTCTCTTAGTTTCATAGATGCTTAAGAGGCTTAAAAGCCCTTAAAAGCAATGTTTAAGGACGTGAGCCATTCTCTTTCTTTCCCCAGTTCCCTTCTTTCCGGCTCTCCAAAGATGTTTCAAAAACAAAGCTCTCCACATAGTCTTGTTTCTCTGTCTGTGTGGCACCCTCTTCACATTTTCCTCTTTGTGTCTCTGACTCACTTGTCTCTACTAGTTGCACCCCAGCTGACTGCAGCTCTATTATTTCAAAACTTGGAACTGGTTTGAATTTCCCAGTGGAAATTGAATGTTGAGGTATTTCCATTGCATTTTCAGGGTTTCTTTTCATGACTGTTGCCAGCCTCACTGCCACTTGCAGGCTTTTGTTGAATAGATCGCTTACTGAAGGTCTTGTGACAGCAGGAAAATGTCATCAGAGTACGGATGTCGAAATGTGAAAGTTGTGCTGAGACATGACTGGACAGGAACAAAGCTGAAAGGTGACAGCTCCAGACGGGTGGCTAAGAGACAGGGTCCTAGAGTAGCCAGGAAATGCATTACCTCCTCTTGGTGAGCAGAAGATGACAACGATAAATGCTGTAGAGATTGCAGTATGGCTCTCAGCAACAGGCTCCCCAACTGTCTCTTCCCTGGTTAGAAGTTTCTTGCTATATGCTAGTCAATCCCCTAGCTCTGTCTTTGCTCACCAGCTTCTCACAACTACACGAAGACCAGCCAGTATGCCCATGGTATAATTTCCCAACGAACAGTTTTAATCTGGGCATTGGAGAGCTGGGGGAGTATCCCAAGGGGACAGAAGGGCATGTTCAAAGATGGTGTCAGAAACCTTCCTTCTGAGCCACTTGGTCATTGCTCCCCCCGCCAAGATGAATGGTAGAATTCAACCTTCCCTTCACACTGCTCATGCAGTTGTAGTGGCTTATATCATTACAGTATGTGCTTACCATTCCTCCTTTACATAAACTGCAAGTTACACTAGACAATTGTATTCACTGTACAGGTGCAAACATCCTAATAGTGTCAGGCCATAGATCAATTATATCTATGAATAGCTGTCTGAGTTCATGTAGCAGATGTTGAGGAAACGAATTTGAGAACATCCAGAAGAAATAAGAAACTGAAAGGTAGGAGCATTGTTAAAGGGGTAAGAGAAAGCCAAACAAGCCTTGTGTATACTTCACGGATACAGTAAGCATCAGTGACTGAAAGGGAGCTAGTTGAGAACACAGCTACAGATCAAGCATTTTATTTATCCCAAGGTATATAAGATGTTGAAGCACACTTCTGGACAGTGAAAAAATGTTGGTATTACTTCATATCTTACTTACCTTGACTGACAAAGATGAGGTTTCTGGTTTAGGCACAAGCAAGCTTTCAGATGTATTCTGAGATTTAAAAAGGGGAACCCCAAAATACTTATGTTTGTCATTTCTTGATCTCATGGCTTTTCAGCACAATCACTTGGGATGAAAACTGACTGTAAGTGAAAGACTTGTCAGCACATGAGCATCTGAGCTTGGGTTAGTCTGGTGATTGACAGAATGGGTACAATTTTGCTCAATACCATTAATTTCGAGTTTCTGTTGATGCCAATTTTGTTAACAGTGACTACCAATCACTGAAATACTCTAGTCTCATATAGGAGGCAGAGTCTAGAATAATGTCTTAAATTATTCTATATCCCCAAAGCTCAGAATCACAATATGCTTTCTGAAGCTTGCATTTGAATTATGCTCTCAGAATAATTGTTACAGTTTCAGATAAAACAGGGAAAAGAGAGAAATTCTATGCAGAATACTTTACTACTATATACTCATAACTTTTACTCAGACTACTTGGCAAATTGTAGGTTTCTACCATCTAGAAATAACTTATAATTTTTTTCAATAAATACCCTTCATTGAAGTCTCTCTGATTTTCTTTAAAAATAGAATTATTATTTTTAGCAGAGTCAAAATCATTGCTACAGCCACAGAAAAAATGGTCTTGAGGCTTTGCAATATGAGTGAAATTTAAAAACTGTTTATGGAAGTGAGAATTTCTTCTAGAAATTTCCCATCAGAGCTCATTTTTTGTCTAAAAAATAACCTCGTTGACGGAAAATGTTATGGTCTAGTTTCTTTTTTTTTCTCTTTGTAATATATGAGGAGAAGAAAGTTGATTCAAATATCAAGATCAAGAACGGCTAATTTGTAAAGTGTAACAATTCATTGCATGTGCTCATACAGTGTTTTCTGAATTCTTTACAAGCTGGTTGTCAGTCTGAATTAATTCTCAACTACCTCTGGAATTTCATGGAAAAGTATTATGATGTCCTTGAACTGTTTGCTTATTATAGGTAGAAATAGAGACTTGAAGGCTTAGTGGCTTGCTCAATATGATGATAATTTGTGGAAGTACTAGGATAAGTACAGAGCCTTATAATATTTTCCTCTACTCCTGAAGATCACATTGCTTTCCAGGATGTGGATTTGGGAGAGAAAATGGGAAATAATAGTTTTTGAGTGCGTGTACCTGTCATTTATTTTCCCATTTTGATTACTGAAACATGTACATATCTTCCAGCTTTGTGGTTTTTGCTTTGTTCTCTTTTTTTTTGGTGAAGTAGCTTTTAAATTGAGATCTTTAAATGGACCTTTAGCAACTCAGGTGCTTGCTTGCATTGATTTATTGCATGGACTGGGAATCGTAATTCACCGAGGTTAATGTGTATGCTACTAATATGTTCTTCTTACATGTCTTTTATCATTTGGTTGCTACAGTCAGTTCTTCAGCATTTGTAGATGCAGCGTCTGAGAAGTTCAGCTGTGGGTTAAAGATGCTTGGCTAGGTCTGTATAAGCCAGTCTGGCAAGTAGGAAAATATAGCCATGTTCAGCCGATCTGCTCTGTGTACTCATCTGTTTGCATGGTCACTAGCTCAGGAATCTGTGCTCCACAGTCAGCTGTCACCAATTTTCTTTTATCCTTTACATCCTCCTTGTCCTTTCTTCTGATTTATATGTATTTCACATGTCATATTTCTGTTTTATCCAGACACTTCTGCCCAACATTGCTGCCTGGCTGCTTGTTCAGGATAACAGATAATTGGCAATATGGAGGTGAAAAACCTCTTGTGTTTTAAAGAGCACTGCTTCTCCACATTCACCTATTCAGGGCTCCCTTGTCCCTGGGTGATTAAGAATTAGTCCACAGAATGGTTTTCACATTCATATGTCAGATGGCCTCAGCAGTTAACTAAATATGAGAGTCTGTGTTTTATTTTGAACTGTTGCCTTGGGATATAACCATCACAGACACTACAGTTACCATCCAATTATCCTCTTCCTCCTTTCAGAAGGATCTATTTCTACAATATTTTTAAGGAAGAGAAAAAAGAGAAAAGACAAGTGGGGAAAAAAAGAAAGGAAAAAGAAAAGCAAAGTCCTCTAGCATCTCTTTATTCTGGCCACTGTAACTTTCTATAGTCAGCACCGGACATCTCACATCCTTGCCTCTGCATCACTTCTGAAAGGATTGCAACCTGACATGACACCATCCAGGTAACACATATTCCCCATCGTCCTTCATCTCTATTTATCTACCTCTGGAGGCATCTCTGCCTTGTAATGGACATCTCCACTACTTATGTTTGGATAGTGTCATTTTGAGTAAGAAGTAGTTGTTAAAAACACTTCAGTAAAAAGAAGAGGAATAGGTTTCTAGAAAAGAAAGTAAACCTAAGACAAGAAGGTCTGGGGTAAAGATCTCCTGATTCCATTCAAGCATTACTTTTGGAAAAAAAAGTCACTGTAAAACCTAGTATCTACTGCTTATTTATGTAAATAGATAAGCAATTTCACCATAATTTACTGAATATAAAGTAACAAATGCAAATGGTGACAATCTTTAGTAAATTTCACAAGTATTATCCATGTTTGTGGTGCTGAGTTTAGGACAGAGTTACAATGTTTGTGGGTTTTTTTGTCACATCTTACTTTATGATGAAAGGAACCTTGAACTTATTTTATGAACATTTGCTGGATTACTTCTACAGAAACAAGTACTTGCTTCCCCATCCAACCAAATGGACAAAAATGCAATCAGGAAGGAAACTGATCTGTAAAGGGAGGAGAAGAGTAGCAGTTGTTTGGCTCAGAGTTCTTTAAACACAAACAGTGTGACAGCAGAGCTAGACCTAGAAAGGAAAAACTGTCCTGCTTGTCCCTGAGAGCACAAACGGTCCCTGACCGTTTAATTCAGAACATCCTTGATGGCTTAGCAGACCAAATGAACGTCATAACTAACAAGACCTTTTGTAGTTCTAATTCCAGGTGGCTTTCTGTTCTTTTATTATTTCTAAAGCAGCTTATAAGACGCTTAGCATCTGATCTATAAGCATCTGATCTATAAGGCATGTGACGCCCATCTACAAGAAGGGCTGGAAGGAGGATCCGGGGAACTACAGGCCTGTCAGTCTGACCTCAGTACCGGGGAAGGTAATGGAGCAAATCATCCTGAGTGAGATCACAAGGCATGTGAAGGACAATCAGGGGATCAGGACCAACCAGCATGGGTTCATGAAAGGCAGGTCCTGCTTGACCAACCTGATCTCCTCCTATGACCAGGTGACTCGCTTGGTGGATGAGGGAAAGGCTGTAGATGTGGTCCACCTGGACTTCAGCAAGGCCTTTGACACTGTCTCCCATGGCATTCTCCTGGAGTAACTGGTAGCTCATGGCCTGGACAGGAATACCCTTTGCTGGGTGAAAAACTGTCTGGCTGGCCATGCCCAGAGAGTGGTGGTGAATGGAGCTAAATCCAGTTGGCAGCCGGTCACCGGTGGTGTTCCTCAGGGCTCAGTGTTGGGGTCAGTTCTGTTTAACATCTTCATTGATGATTTGGACCAGGGGATTGAGTGCACACTCAGTAACTTTGCAGATGACACCAGGCTGGGTGGGAGTGTTGATCTGCTTGAGGGTAGGAAGGCCCTACAGAGGGATCTGGACAGGCTGGATCGATGGACCAAGACCAACTGTATGAGATTCAACAAGACCAAGTGCTAGGTCCTGCGCTCCGGTCACAACAACCCCATGCAACGCTACAGACTTGGGGACGAGTGGCGGGTGAGCTGCCTGGCAGAGAAAGACCTGGGGGTGTTGGTCGACAGCTGGCTGAACATGAGCTGGCAGTGTGTCCAGGTGGTCAAGAAGGCCAACAGCATCCTGGCCTGTATCAGAAACAGTGTGGCCAGCAGGACCAGGGCAGTGATCATTCCTTTGTACTCTGCGCTGGTCAGGTCACACCTCCAACCCTGTGTTCAGTTTTGGGTCCCTCACTATAAGAAGGACATTGAGCTGCTGGAGCATGTCCAGAGAAGGGCAACAAAGCTGGTGAGAGGAGCGGCTGAGGGAGCTGGGGTTGTTTAGTCTGGAGAAGAGGAGGCTGAGTGGAGACCTTATCGCCCTCTACAACTACCTGAAAGGAGGTTGTAGTGAGGTGACGGTTGGTCTCTTCTCCCCGGTAACTAGCCATAGGACAAGAGGAAACAGTCTCAAGATGCACCAGAGGAGGTTCAGGCTGGACATTAGAAAGAACTTCTTCACTGTAAGAGTCGTTAAGCATTGGAATGGGCTCCCCATGGAGGTGGTGGAGTCACCATCCCTGGAAGTGTTCAAAAAACATTTAGATGTGGTGCTTCGAGACATGGTTTAGTGGGTTTAACGGGCATGGTGGCATCAGGTATACGGTTGGACTTGATGATCTTTGAGGTCTCTTCCAACCATAATGATTCTATGATTCTATGATTCTAAGGATTTATACGTCTCTTGGTCAAGCTTTAGTGGAATTTCTTATTTTCAGCTGTTTTATTCTAAAAATTGCCCACAAAATGCAGGTCAGACTTCTGTCTCAGTGTTGTAAGAGTTAAATCTGCAGTAACTTCCATGATTTATTCTTAATCTACCCCATTTCTAAGAAAATAGAAATAATGCTCAGAATCTCATCCCTATTGAAAGTCATTATGCCAATTATGTGATGGCAGCATTTGTCAGTGTGACTTGTCCATTACTTCAAAGGAGAATTACTAGGTACATGATGATGCAGTTGTCTTATATGTTAGACAGCAAAGAATAAGTTAATAATGATGCATTTACTATATTCCTCAGCTCATAAGCAGAGCCTTTTCTGAATATTTACACCCCTAAAAAGCTTCATATGGGCTTAGGCAATGTATGTGTCTCTGTATGCATTTTGAATAACTGATTGTGGTCATATGCTTTGCCACGTGTTGAAACACTGCAGGGTTTTTCTTCATTATGTTTGAGACCTAGTGGTAACTCTTTGTGTTCACAAGCATTAATCATCCATGATGTTTGATACCAAGGGCCCTATCTTCAGTGCCATTTATCACGGTGTAGACTTCCTTTGTGTCCTGCAGATGCACTCACCCTTACTCTCAAGAGCATCCCCATTCTACAGGGTGAAAGGTGAATGAGCCATTGCTCTGCTTTTACGTTTTCCTCTAATGATGATCCATCGGCCTCATATATAAAGAGATGAATATGGCAGTTATATGGCAGCTGTCTAACTTCCAAGCTGACTTGGAGAACGATCAGGGGAATTACATGACTTTGGAGAACATTTTTCTGTAACACTGTTCAAATGAAGCAAGTTTTGAAAACACATAGAACATGGTATAGTTCAGCTAACTGGC
The DNA here is from genome assembly GCF_000690535.1 of Cariama cristata. Taxonomy (NCBI): domain Eukaryota; kingdom Metazoa; phylum Chordata; class Aves; order Cariamiformes; family Cariamidae; genus Cariama; species Cariama cristata. Next base: position 16,423 of record NW_009594221.1, on the reverse strand, counting down.
ACATTATTAGACCAGCTAGCACTTTCTGTCTGCATCAGTCCATCTCTTTTTTGTATATTTATTGGGTGAGGAGGGAGCTGGTTTTTGGTTTTGCTTTTTTTTGGCCCTAATTGCTGGCAGAAGGAAATGAAAGCAAATATATTTGTATAGCACAATTCACCACCGTTGTCTCAGACGAAAGAGTACCCTGAAATTTCAGAGATGGCTGAAATTACTTCAGCTTGTGAGGAAAGACATCATTGGACCAAATATCTTGTTTACACATTGGGAATCTCAGAACAGAACAACTTTTTTCCAAGCATGGCACTCTGAGGTTCACAGCCTCCTCCACATTAATGGGCTGAGAGCACAAGTTTTTTAGACAAAACCAACATGAGTTCCTCTGTAAAGGTAAATATGACCCAAGCAATTATATAGAGGACCAAGGGTTACTTAGAGATGACCAGCATATCATGTTAATGTGATCATTGTATGGAAAAATTGCGCTCTGTATCAGCACTTCTGGCAGTATGGTCTTCGTCAGTCAGGTATTTCCCATTACCAAAAAACCGAAAATGTGTCAGCCCAAACTTAACTGCAAAATTTTAAAATAAGTTACATTGTATTAATTAATATTTTCTTTTTCTCTTCTTTCTCTCTGTTCTTAGTGTTGGATAGTACTGCAGTCTGGGTTAAACAGAATTTACCCATTTGTAATCTTCATGCTGTAATGTTTGCATAGTTCTCATACACATGAACAGTACTGTACCACTGGCACCAAATCCAATACAGTGTACAGGCAAGCTGTAGGCAACCCAGGAGAGTCCTGGAGTGCATTGAGGAGAACTTAAGCCAAGTGATAGACGATGCTACCATAGGAGATGCATTACTGAGTTGCTTGGTCACTAATACAAGGGAGCTAATTGAAGACGTCGAGTGGAGGCAGCCAGGGCTGCAGTGATCATGGTGGAGTTCGCAGTCCTGAGGGGTATGGGTCAGGACCTCGAATTTTAGGAAAGTAAATTCTAGTTGTTCAAGCAGTAAGTCAGTAGGACCCCCTGGGAAACTGCCCTCAGGGACAAGGGAGCAGAACAAAGCTGGCAGGCCTTTAAGAACATTTTCCAGAGCATGCAAGATCTCTTGATCCCCTTGTGTAAGAAATCAGGAAAGGAAGGCAAGAGACCAACATGGACGAGTCAAGACCTGCTGATCAAACTAAAGGGCAAGAAGGAAATGTACAGGCAGTGGAAACAGGGCCAGGTATCTTGGGAAGAGTATAGGGACACTGCCTGGTTGTATAGCGGTGGGGTCAGGAACGCCAAGACATGGCTGGAGCTAAACTTAGCAAGGGACACAAAGAATAATAAGAAGGGCTTCTATAGGTATATCAGCCAGAAAAGGAGAGTCAAAGAAAATGTACCTCCCTGATGAACACAAGTGGCAAACTAGCAACAACAGATGAGGAGAAGGCTGAGGTATTCAACAACTTTTTTGCCTCAGTCTTCACCGGCAATCTCTCTTCCCATACTTCTTTAGTGGATAGACCTCAAGGCAGGGACTAGGGGAGCAAAGTTCCTCCCACTGTAAGAGAAGATCAGGTTTGAGACTACCTGAGGAACCTGAACATATACAACTCTATGTATGACAAGACCTGAGGAGATGCATCCCAGACTCCTGCCAAGCCACTCTCCATGATATTTGAAAAGTCATGGCAGTCAGATGAAGTCCCCAGTGACTGGAAAAAGGGAAATATTGCACTCATTTTTAAAAAGGGTGGAAAGGAGGACCCTGGGAGCTATCGACCTCTCGGTCTTACCTCTGTGCCTGGGAAGATCATGGAACAGATCTTCCCTGAAGCTATGTTAGGGCATTTGGAGGACAGAGAGGTGATTTGAGACAGTCAGCACGGCTTCAGCAAGGGCAAGTCTTGCTTGACCAACCTAGTGGCCTTCTATGATGGAGTGACTACATCAGTGGACAAGGGAAGAGCTACTACTTTATCTATTCTGCTCTGGTGAGACCCCACCTGGAGTACTGCATCCAGCTCTGGAGTCCTCAGTACATGAAAGACTTGGATCTGTTGAAGTGGATCCAGAGGAGGGCTACAAAAATGATCAGAGGGATCGAACACCTCTCCTAAGAGGAAAGAGTCAGAGACTTGGGGCTGTTCAGCCTGGAGAAGGAAAGGCTATGGAGAGACCTTATTATGGCCTTTCAATGCTTAAAAGAGGCTTATAAGAAAGATGTGGACAGACTTTTTAGTAGGGCCTGTTGTGATAGGACAAGAGGCAATGGTTTTGAAGAGGGTAGATTCAGAGTGGATATAAAGAAGAAATTTTTTACGAGGATGAAACCCTGGAATAGGTTGCCCAGAGAGGTGGTAGATGCCCCATCCCTGGAAACATTCAAGGTCAGTTTGAGTGAGGCTGCGAGCAACCTGGTCTAGTTGAAGATGTCCCTGCTCATTGCAGGGGAGTTGGACTAGATGACCTTTAAAGGTCCCTTCCAACACAAACTATTCTATGATTCCATGATTCTACAGTTTCCTGTTATAAACTATATTTTTGCCTTGGGATATAGATATCCAGCCCTACGTGACTTTGACCTTTTAGTGAAAGAAATCCATCAGCTAGATTCCAATAAGAAATCTCCAAATTCTATCCAAACCCCATGAGTCTTCTAATAAAGCGGACTCAGGTATTTTCATTAAGAACAAACATGAGCAATTATAAAAATGAGAATGACTTTCTAAAAGAATTAGAGACACAAATTTGTAATTATCATTTTAAATTAAATAGATTTGCTCAATTTAAGCCTCAAAAGACAAGGGAAGGATAAAGAAATAAATTTGTTGGACTGAATTTATTGGAATGCATTTACAGACTGGGGCACTCTTTTTCCTATGTTAGCAAGCAGTTTGTTGTTCTTCTTTCCCAACTGTTCTAAAAAAAATACACACAATACTGGTTTTAATGAGTCAGATAAATGAATTCTTAATGAAAACTCCTCAAAGGGTCAGTTGGATATTTCTTTTACAATGAACATTTACAGCGTTCTTCATTCAAGAATGCATACACAGAATTAGGATTCAAGAGGTACAATTACTTTGAAATATCTTTCCCTGAAAGCTGGGTATCAGACTGGACAGAGTCCTTATTTTGAGCTGGGACAGCAAATGTTATTCATGCCAAATGCTGTCATCTACTTAATTTCAAAAAAGAACCTGAATGTCAGATAATTGCCATTGGGGTACCTGACTTCAAAATGTAGGTCCCCAATTTTTGCACAGGTATTGCACAACCATGGAAAGCTTTAATTCCCCTTAGTGATTTTCTGCCAAGTTTCTTATACGTTTCTCCTGTGGCTGCCCAGGTCTCTGAAAGCTTGCTAACATCAAGCACCTAAGTGCATATTTCACTGCAGTGTCTTACCTGTCCCGTCTGAAAGGACTTATCTAACAGACATTCTTAGTATATTTTTGCCAGGTCAGGTCTAGAGCAACATAAAGACAACTAGAGCTCTGATCCAATGCCCAAGAAGGGTAGTACTTCTACCAAGACCATTGGAGATCAGGTTCTGTAATACCTGGAACATAAAAGTGTATTTGAATATAGTTCCTGAGAGATGACCCTAGTCATCACACTCAAGGACATTCTTATCTTGTCTTGTCATGTGTCAGCTTCTTTGGAGCATATTCACCAGTAGGAGAAAGAGTTGTTCTCATATCATTATGAGTAGGACTTCCGTGTGGTAGGAAGAAGATAGGGATTCCAATTTCTTCTCTGAAAGGCACTTAAAACCTAACCCAGAGTACTTAAAAGCCAAGTCCAAAGCCCTTTTCTTCTCTTAATTTTTTTACATATTTCTTTCGTTCAGTGATTTTATATTCAAATTTACTTCTTTTGGTTTACAGTGTTCATTAATTCCAAGTGATGAGTGAAGTTAACAAGAAATTTTCATCCCACTGTGGTGCAGATTTAATGCTTGCTTAACAACACAGAGAAGGGGTGTCTCATATCGAGAGCAAAAAGAATGAACAACCCCTTCCAAAGGTAGGGGTTATAAAAATAAATTGCCAGCATCTTCACCACTGTGTGTTTCTCAGGGGTAGAGCTGCCACTTGTATATTATGCATGTTGTTTTTTTAAAGACACTAATTATTTTACATTATGTTTATTAAGTCCTCCAAATCATTGCTGTTCACCAGCTACCCAATTTCCTCAAGTGCAAGCAAAAGAAATAAAGGCCATCCGTGGCTTTGACGTGCTTTTGATGAATATGGCCTGTATAACATTTACCACAACTCAGAACAGAAGCCATTATTTCAGCAAAGCCTGTTATTGTTCATTAGTACAAAGAGTGTGTAATAAATACAATGAAAGATTGCTTGGTTTACTGTATCTTTGTCATCTAAAGCAGTTCCATGAATAACTACAGGGATTTGTCTTTGAATGACTTATTTGCTTGCTGCCTTATAAATAACATGTAATTAGGGTAATATATTGTTTCCTAGTTATGCTAGCAATGTAGTGGAGGAAAATAAAAGAATGATTTCAAAGATAAAAGAATAGTAGATAATTTTAACACTATCCCTTAAAATACTTGGACTCATTATGTATGGCTTAAACTGCTGGGAGGTCTGTGTGTAAAGGAAAAGCAGGAAATAGGCTTAATGAGATCTTTAGTACTCAGGTCCTGAATTATTACACAGGCAGTATAAAACTGCAGCAACTGTTCTGCATGTAAAATTTGCTTCTGTTTGAATAAGGCACCCATGGTGACCTGACACTGGTGAATGAAAATAGGCCATGCTAGTTCACAAGTCTGGATGTTTTACTCCATCTATCAACATTTGTTAGGAGCCAGTCCAGTGTATTTCAGGTTCAACAGTGAGTGGGTGTCCATTTTCATTAGCAGGCTGCACTGGCAATAAATGTTTGATGAGGTGCCTTGAAAACACCTCATGATACTCAGAGCAGTGACAAAAAAATCACATGGCAAAAAAATTTCATTAGCTTTTTCCTACAGAAACAATGAATTTGAAGGCACCAGTGACACTTTAATGATAAAAAACTTATTCAGTAATATGCTTGCATACTACCATCCTGTGATACAAGAGTGGATACAGAAAACTTAGGGATGCTTTTCAGGATTTTGAGACAGTGCATGTGTCCCTAATGGCAATTAGGGCAATAGGCAACTCCCAGCCTTAAATCATCCACCATTTGCAGAGCTCAGTATTAGCAGCAATGAGTAACAGTGGCCTTTAGGCATCTGAGTAGATAAGTAGAATTTCCTTAGTCACATGCAGTTTTTCTCTTCTAGTGCACATATCTTATTTATTCCCTAATGTCACCAGCTGAATGAATTGAGTATTCTTTCTATTCCCAAACAGAGTCAAATATATAAAAAAAATCAAATTCAAGCATGATTTGCAGTCAAAAACATACTCAAATAGTATCTCCAAATCTCTGTTCTGCCAAATGAATTACAGATGAGATTTAAGTAACACCAGAACAGATCTTCTACTGCTTTTCCTTCAGTAGCATCTTCTCAGTTCATGATTGTTAAGCCTGTTTATAAAAGATGTGATAGATTCAATCCTTGGTCTTAATGAGAGTGAAAATACTTGCCTGCAGAAGTCACCAGCTCACACAACAAATGCTTTTCCTGACCCATACTTCTGAGGTAGTGGGACCACAATTGTTGGCAGAGAGGCCAGAAGGCAGGATAATGTTGAGATAATCAGGGCAGGCTGCCAAGAAGCTTGACTTTCCTCAATAAAAATGAAAATGGAAGAAGCTATGTCAGATGACTGGTGATGGACTGGATTTGTTCACACAAACGTTGGTTCCTATCATCTGTGCAAGTGCCTGTCCCAGGGACAAGGGCTGACTTGATTAAAAGAGGTTTCATCGGTGGGCTTCAGCTCTCTTGCCTTCTGTGCTGGGTCTGGCTGGGATGGAGTTAATTTTCCTCATGGCAGCCCATAATGTGCTGTGATTTGGTTTTGTGGCTACACAGATGTTTGGGCTATTGCTGAAAAGTGCTTGCACCTTGCACAGTTCAAGGCCTTCTATTTTCTACCCTCCATCCCCAAAGTGAGTGGGCTTAGAGTGAGCAAGAAACTGAGAGGAGACACAGCCAGGACAGCTGACCCAAACTGACTAAAGGCGTATCCTATACCATAGGATGTCATGCTCAGCAACAAAAGTTCAATGAAAGGAGGAACAAAGGGGGACCTTTGTTTAGTTCTAGTAGTCAGGTTCTAGTGTTTATCTTCCCAATTAGCTGTTACATACGCTGAAGCCCTGCTTTGCAGGGAGTGGCTGGACAGCTGTCTACCCATGGCAAGTAGTAAATAAATTCCTTATTTTGCTCTGCTTGCATGTACCGCTTTTGCGTCACCTATGAAACTGTCTTTATCTTGATCCATGAACCTTCTCTCCCCATCCTGCAGCTGTATGTGCTTGGCTGCTGTCTAGGGTCAACCCACTACAGTTTCCTTGTAAGCTTGGGACAAGTAACACACATGTTTAGAGAAGCAAATCACAATTCCATCCAGAGTCCTAGGATTTCTCCAGCTCCTTTTGATTCCTGCATGATACGTGTTTTGCACCTACAGTCTATTCCCAGCAAGTTGAAAACCAACTTGAATTCCTGAACAGTGGCTACAGGCAACTGACTCTGCACACACTGCTTTGAACAACTAGCCCTAAGGCTCTGGGAAGTGCACTAAGGTGAGGAATTTTAGAGATAAGATTGTTCCTCTTGTCCTTAATTCACCCCATTGGATTTAACAGCAACCATTAGTCACTGTATAGTCTGCATCACACACTGTTCTCCCAGCCCCATGCAATGCCAGAGGCACAATGGGACAACATAGGGAAAGACGATCAGCTCACAGTTTGAAGTGAAATGGCAATTCTGTTCTTCTGTAGGCCAGAGTAGAAAATCTGACTTTGGTGTGCAACATGTGACATGTTTTGAAATCTGGAGTGTACTTAATTCGAGAAGCAAGGCCTGTATTAAACCCTTAATTGCAGGCTTTCCAACTCTCTTCAGACATTTTTTTCCATGGACTATTAGGTAAATGACTGATTTTAGTACACATCTAACCTACTTAATAGTATTATTTAAAGTTGTGGGTTATTTTCGGTAAAGCTGTTACAAATTTTCAACAGGGAACAGCATCAAACCTCAGTTAAGACATACATCACCTGATCTTCAACAGGTATGAATGGTAATTAATTAATATATCATTTAGTGGAACTGACTTCTTATTTTTTGTCTCACTGAAAATTGATCATCCACATGCTTATCTGCTGTCAATGGTGTTTTAAGACTTGTCTATTTAAATTCTCTAGCTAATTGTCTATTATAAAGTTCACACAATGTCCTTTTAGATCAGCTGTCTGCATGAGGAAATTTGAAATATATGGGTGTGCACACAAACACACACATGCCTGGCTGTTGAAGGCCAAGTTTCTAGGAGAAGAAAAGATTGCTAATCTGACTTTTAAAGCCCTTTCATTACCCTCCATCTTCCCTTTATAGTTTTGCACACAGTGAAAAGGACAAAGATGACCCCTCTTCAGTGCTTAAGGATTCCCATTGCGAGTTCAGGGGACTGAGTGTTAGAGAACTGCTGAGGGAGAATGAAAGAGAGAAGCTTTTGCTTAAATGTTTTGCTAAATGCACTTTAATGCAGTAGTTCTACTAGTGCCTGTGTTAACTCCGCATCTATTAGCTGCAATTCAACAAGGTGATCAAGTAAAGGCATAATGTAACACTGTGCATAGTCCCCCTACTTCACCAGCAATAGCTCCTAAGCCTGAAGTTAAGCATATATTTAACTGTCTTACTGAGCTTCTTCTTTAGTGAATATGTTTTATTTAAGGTTATCTAGAGTTCTAAGTTGAGGGTTTTTTTTTTTTTCTATTTTGAGGCCGTGGACTGCTGCATCAAAAGGCATTTTCAAAGCTAAGGATTTTCCCTTCCTTCCAGTTCACAACGAGGCCATACCCTGTGTTTGCAACCATCCATGAAATAATTAATCAAGAAGGAAAAAAAATGTATCTTCTAATTAACGCAGACAATGTAAACAGCATAGTGACGTTCCTTAGTGCAATAAGACAGCTAAGTGTTTCCTCTTTACTCATGCAGGAGAGACAGTTGTGGAGACAGAGAGGAAAGGTTTCTCCATTGTGCTGGAGGGGGTGTGCACAATTTATCAAGCTGAATGCTCTGTCATATCAGTGGAAGGACCCTGGAGAGCCCTGACCATGAGATTGAAGGTTGGTACCAATTTACTGCAACACAAATGCATTGAACAGGAAAGAGAGAGCTCCTAATCTCTTCAATTTTCTTACATTACCCTGAAGGCTAGGGAATTAAATGAAACAGTAGCTGGTGACAACTTTAGAGGGTCCTGAATGCATGACAGAAGAAATATTAAAATAGCTCAATCGTTTTATTTTATATGTGTGTGTTAATCTTACCCCTGCATAAGGAATCTGGTTAGAAAAGACTGCCTTTTGCATGTATGTCTCCTCAAGAGAAGAGAGAAGGCTATTGAATTCACTGTCTGTCTGGTTCAAACTTGGAAGCAATATTTTTTAAAAATGTATTAAATGTTATTTTCAAAAACAAAGCAAGCACATCCTGAGGTCTTGTCATTTTCTGTTTGTTCATTGACTTTGGCAAACTTGCACTTCACCTTTGATCTTTAGCAGTGCCAGTCTCTGCAAAATCATACAAATAGGAGAATTTGTTGTGCTGGTCAGTCCTCCTACCCACATCCTCCAGTGTGCTTGCACCAATCTCTCCAGAAAAGAGTGAAAGAGATCCCCACACAGCGATAATGAGAAGCAATCAAGATCTTGTTGAAACTTTTTAGCTAGAGAGTGCTTTAAACATAAAACATCCAGCTTTATTTCCTGATTAGTAATTTCTCAGCTTGCATTAACTATCGCAATGCTGGGTATTTATATTTATATGAACGTCCATCCCCTCATTAAGTCTTGCTTATTTCCAGTATTGCTGAGTAATGCGTGGAATTGTCCTCTCTTCAGAAACTGTAGTGTTAGTTCACAAAAATTTGAAAAGAAAGCATTTATACAGCATCTTCTCCTGTACACATTTCATACTTGTTCAAAATACATAGCACCTTCCGTTACAAGGCTACCCACAGGAGCAGTTGCATTCCAAGTGCCGCTAGCAAGATATAAATAATAATAATACTACATGGTTATATATAAATGGGAATAAACTTAAGACATCCCTATACCTTCGATTTAAAGGACTGCTAAAGGCTATCATTTCCCATTTCCTAGTGGGCTGGGGAGTGGGGAGTCACACAGTAAAAGGACATACACAATTATTATAGCATTACCATTTGCAATCCTAGAGTTAAAGGTCAGTGTGGTTTGCTACTGTAATATTTCCAGGGATTTATAACTTGCCTGCATAAAAATTTGCTCCAGGTTAATATTTTCTACACCAAGTGTTAGTCTGGATATTAATTTTATTTTTTATTTTTGTTTGCATCATAAAAAAAAAAAGAAAAAACTTCACTATAGATACAGTTGCAGTCCTGGGTTGTTTTAAATTTATGCTCTCTTGTAAACGTATACAGTTTAGACTTTAGAAGAGTGTTTTAGAAAGTGAGACAGGAGAAAAAGTGAGCCAAAATGATTTCAGAGTTTGAAAATAAAGCAAAGACCAATAATATTGAAATCGTCGCTCTCAGGTTTTACAAGGTCTAAACATTTGTGTGTCCAGATACATATGTCATGTACAGAATTTATTATTCACAAAAGCGACACACGTCTTAAACAGGCAATTCCTCTTTCTTCACTTGAAAAATAATTATATTTATACTGCAAGAAATAGTGATATATTATCACAGGAAAACATCATGGTTCTGCAAGATAAGTAGCATCTTGCTCCCAAGAGAGCTGCTAAGCAGCTGGGCCTCAGATCAGTAAGGCATTTGAACATGTGTTTTCCTAGGGAGCACCCCTGCAGCTGGGGCAGGGGCTGGTGACCGCTGCAAGTCATTGCCATGCATTGAGAGGGCTTCTGCGGTTAGTTGGGAAGGTCAGTAGGGAAACTGCTGGCTCCCCAGGCCTGGGGTTTCCCCTCACTTTCGCTTCAAAGGCCCAGCTGAGGGACCAGCCTTCCCCCTTCCACATGGGCACAGGCACATGCCAGTTGTGTTTGCAGCCCTGTTCGCTGTCTTAGCACCTTCTTGGCAGAATGTCGCTGTGAATCAGTTTAAATGCTGTGAGTTTAAAATAGTCTTCTTTGAAGCCAGCTTCCCATGATACTGCTCCTTGCTAAACCACGTTTCTTCATTAAGAATTAATCAGGCAGACCTCTTCCCACAGTTTTAGTTTATCAACTCTTTCGCCGTATACCTGTCTGAAAGAGAGGTACCCACACTGGAGTGGTGGTCCTGGGACTGGGAACAGGTGGGACATCTCTTTGAACATTTTCCCCACTGGATTTTTTTCCCTTTCTGCTTTCTCAAGAGAAATTTGCACTTAAGTGGTAAACCCAATCTTCACTAGGTTATATGGCTTTGAAGAAAGAACTGGGGTGAGGGGCCTTGTGCTTTGAATCTTGGAGAGGGAGATCCCTCTGTTCCCCACCTTGATCCCTCATGCTTCTTGTACAGTGGAGGTAATTTGTAGACCTTTGGAGATTTAGGCCTGTGAAGGTCTCATCTTTCTTGTCTCTCCTTTCCTCTATTATTGTCAGCCTCTATTTTTTCTCCATCTTGATGTTTCCTGGCTCTGCTTATTTGGATGTTAACCCCTCCCCAGCCTGGCATCATCCTCCAGCACTGCCATACAGAGTCTGGCCCAGTCTCATACATCTCTGCATGCAGCTCTGGGCAGACCTTTAGAAAGCACTTAAGCCTTTTCCTGTCACTTGAAATCATAATCTAGTTTATGTTTGTACTTATTTTATTCCACCTCTACGAATTACTCCTTTTTGTGTTCATTTTATTTCGTCAAATTACACCATAGAATATTTTCCAAGGGAAAAATGTATAATTTCCATTGAACCACAGTCCCATGAGAATACTAGTTTGTCAAATGTTTGCCCTCTGTTCAGCAGCTCAGAATCTTCCCTCATATTAAAATACACCCTAGATTTTAAGAAATAGGTTTAGATGCTACTGATCTAGTTTTAATTCAAAAGGAAATGGATGACAGAAATCTACTAAATTAACTTCAAATAAAACTGAGTCTCACTGTACTAGGACTTTTCAGTTCTCTCTCACTGTGTATCAGAGTTTTCTATTTTATTCAATATCAACCCAAAAGAATCCGTTCTTCCCTTTGTCCCACTGTAAATTGTAAAGCTCTGCAGTGGAGAATTATGACACTGAAGTTAAAACCTGCTTTTCTTACATTGGTTAAATTATTTCTACTCTGTGAGGAGCCTTCTTGTTTGTGAAAGCTTGCTAAATCCCTTGTCTAGGCATTTCTTCTGCCCTCAAAAGGTAAGTGGCGTTGTGGCATTGTTTTTCCTTTCCTCATCAGAGGGATTTTCTTTTTTAATGTTTTGTATTAATCATTACCCATACTGTAAGATCTAATCCTAAGAAGCTTCCAAAGATGACAGAATCTTTTAAAATGCTAGCTTTTTGAGCATAAATGCAAAAAAAATCTATTTTAATGTGAGTGCAGTTCCTGATATCCTCAGCTGCAGTGCCCTTTTAGGTAAGAAATATCAAGACATTTGATCTACTGTCAGGGAGGCGTCGGTGCAGTCTAACTCAGGACGGGTGAGAGAGATGATAAAATACTTCAGTTATTGGAAGGATAAGAATTAAATTGCTTTCTACAGAAAATGAAATCATGATAAATGAAGTAATTAGTCGTTTATGGGGCTTCTATGTTTTGGGGTATTGAATATTTGGGTACTGCTCATAAGAAGTGGTGGAAAAAAAGTTCTCCAAGGGTCTAACCCTGCAGGGGCTAAGCACTCCTATTTCCAGTGACTTTTTTTGTTTGTTTGATTGCTTGGGACATCTATAATTCCAATGTCTGGAGAGTGTACTTTTTATTATTGCAGAGCAGTAGCTGAAGGAAGGGTATATTCACAAACTTTTTGGAAAACCTAGACCTGTCTGTTTGTTAAAGATTGCAGTCTTGTTACTTCTGATGGATCTTTAGTAGGAAAGGGGATTCAGTTGTTTCAGCTTCGGTATACACTTGCACACAGGCAGGTTGGGGGTGGGTTGCTGTAAGCTGGATAAGGTGGCAGCAAGGGGCAGTCCATTACAAATCCATGAAAACTGCTTGATTCATTTAACAGATCTTTTCTGTTCAGTCTAATGTTTGCAAATTTAACACACCATCAGTCTGACTAATTAGGCAGGGGAGAGCGCTGGGCTGAGGTCTGTGAGGGGCTTCCAGTGCCTCATCTCCACGCCTCACTGCACTGTGCCTGGAGAGCAGAGCCGGCGGGTCGTGCATCAGCCAGAGGTCACAGGAGCGTGCCCATTCCCCTGGCACAGCGCAGAGCCGTAACACTGCGATGCAGCAGCCTTTGTGTGCCACCACACCGGTCCCACAGGCTCCAGGCACTTGGGGCTGTTCCAGCTGGAAGCTTCCAGTGCCTCATCTCCACGCCTCACTGCACTGTGCCTGGAGAGCAGAGCCGGCGGGTCGTGCATCAGCCAGAGGTCACAGGAGCGTGCCCATTCCCCTGGCACAGCGCAGAGCCGTAACACTGCGATGCAGCAGCCTTTGTGTGCCACCACACCGGTCCCACAGGCTCCAGGCACTTGGGGCTGTTCCAGCTGGAACTGGAGTAAGATTCCACCCTGGGAAGAAGATAGGTTCATAGGATGGGACAGGCCCTGTCGTCACTGGGTCTAATCTCTTGCTACTGCTGGTGGCCTTGTCCTCTCCTTGTCCTGATTAAGCTCAGCCTCTGAAGGAACCAGCGGGCAGTGGTCACTTAATCAGCGCTCTCAGCTTTCTGGTGACTTTTTGTGGCCTTACATAACACTGTCAAAAGTAGTCTTCAGAGTCTGAGATTTGGGGGCAGAAAGCAGGTAGGTGCATCAGGGAAAGCTGAATGAGAAATAGTAACTGCACATGACATACAAGGGCCGGCAAGCTGCAGGAGGGTATGTGTGAAACCACATTGCAATCTGAATGTGTCCCTAGTTAATGAACCTTAGTAAGTGTTATGAGGAAGGCGGCTTAAAAACACATAGGGCTTTTACCTTCACGAATGAGTTTAAATGTTTCTGCTGTGATTGATTTCTTTTGTAAAGGCATAATGGTAACAAGAGGTGCACTGGGAAGCAAGACACTTAACAGCCACTAAATTAGTAGCCATGTTATGGTCTGCAGAACAAAGTCTTTCGTTTATTCAAATTAACCTACAAGTACACAATTTCACAAAATAAAAGCCAGCAGCTTTGGTAGGATCAGGAGAGAAGGGGACTCTTATGCACTAAGGAAGCAGCCCTGTAACTTACTCCGAGGCTTGATAATTTTAAAAAATGTGACAGCTAAAACCCACTGGCACATGCTGCAAAGAAGGATGTGATAAAATAATGCTACTCATCTTCAAGGCTGTCAGTTCAGCAATCAGTACTTCTATTCATCTCCGCGGCCTGCTAACTCAGTGCTACCATGCGATAGATAAACCCTAATCCAAGTGACAGCGTTCAAATCAGAACTGATTTGATTGTTCACATATGATACCACAAGACACCAGAAGCCTAAAGAGTTTATAAAAATGCCTGGATGTCTCTTGTAGGCACACTTCTCCTCAGAATCTCTTGTGGTGTAGGATACACTGGCTCTTAAACCTGGGGTAATTTGTAGGTCACGAAAAAGCTTTGGTGGCACAGTCAGTTCTTATCATAATCTAACTCTAGCTGGAGCAGGGAACTCTCCAAAATAAAATGTGTTTCAGACCTTGTAAAACCCACCTGTTCTGCTTTCTAGTCTTCCATACAGGAAGTGAAATATATTTCTTTCTCTTCAGAGATGAGACTTGCTCTTGAAGAGATCAAACATGAACATACTTGTTTCCATGCATAATGAACAGTATGTGAGAGAGTGGTTTTACGGCACATACGTCGGTATCTTGAAAGTCATCCATGCTTCTCAGGATGCAACAGAGGTCCTTTCAACAAGAGTCGCAACAGAGCTGCTATTCAAACCTGAGGCAGTAATTGGGATTTTGCAAGTGTTCAGTGGGAACATCACATTTAGGTTTTGAAAGCTAATTCCGAACAAGGCTCTGATGATACTTGTGCTTTGTGGAGACTTCAAAGTTTAGTATGCCTTTCTTTTCTTATTTTTTTACTAGCATATCCCGAAGTTTTAGAGTAACACTTAAGAGAATAATTGTTCAAGTAGTTCAAGAAGACAATGGCGATGGAGTAATTGAAAGCAGAATGTGACCTGTAGCTGTTCAAGATCAGGAATGAAAACTGAACAACTTTTCAAGGAAATTGTCAAAGTGTCTGAATACAGAGTGAAATTATGGGACTTCTAGAGGCAATAGCTTTTCCTCTTGTGTTCGGGTCATTTCACAAAACAAAGGGGAAAGTTCTCTTTGTAGTCCTGTGTTAAGGAGAACAGATGTCTTGGTTTAACAAGGTACTTAAGCCTGTGACTGCTTTTGAGCTTATGAGAAATTCTTTAGTGTGCTTTAAATACTCAGCTGAACTAGGGTACTGAAGTGAAGAGTTTCTCTGCAATCAGACTTTGCACAAATTATATACACACATATATCTATCTCTCTACCTATATTTATTTATTTATTTATTTATTTATTTATTAGCAGGACTGTGTGGTTCTTTTCTTTTTCAAAGGACCTGAGTGACAAAGAAGTGCTTTCCTTGTACATTTTGTACCTAAAATGGATTGTTGATCCTCTAGCTCCTGGTACTACTATATAGCTTCTATTTCTTCTTTTCATATTGATTAAAATGTGAAACTGTCTTTTTCTTTCTAAGCAGGCACTTAGGTTTCTATTGAATAATGTTTTTCTAATGTCATCTTCAAGAGAATCCTAATTTAAACTTGTGTCAGTCACAGTATGCTGCTTCTCTTGGTGCTCTGCTTTTTCCGTCTTTGGTTTTGCTTTTGTTAGTTTGTGGTTGTGGGGTGAGTGCTAATAGAGAAACAGAGAGAAGTCTGGTGAATTCTAATCAATGTACTGAAATATCATAGAGTTGTCTTCAAAAAGGAAAAGAGTGTCACATGGAATTTACAAAAACATACAGACAGCCTACATATGTACTTCTCTGTGGCTTCAGTAGAATTTCAGCACTTGTTAAATTTCCCAAGACACTTGTGTGAGTTTTAGGCACTTAAAAGTCTTTTAAATTTGATCTTTTGATTTTGTTATAGGTGGTATTTTTTTAGTACTTTAGACCACTGGTATAACTAATACTACCTCTATACTACATGTAGGGTTAAACCATGGATCAAATTGTGAATTTACATTGCACTTGGAAATGCGCATCTCATTTGGCAAGTTTAATTGTGTTTGTGTCATCTTCCTCATCATGTCTGAGTTGCATTAGACAGCTGTGGTCTCTGTCAAGGCAGAGCGGCTTATCCCAAACAGGTCACATTTCTCCTGCTTTCTCTTTATGAAAAAGTTTCTAACCTTTTCCACTTACACCATCCTGCCCCAAGTTTTGATCTGCCTACTACTGAGTCACTAATACTTCAGTATTTAACTCAGTGAAGATTTCCCACACTTAGCAAGTGCATAATCTACTCAGGCCTGGGGACTGAAATGCAGGCAGAGCCTTGAATTCTGTGCTAAGACTGCCTCTGCCTGTGCCTCTGCTGAATGGTTGCTGTGCCTCATAGCAGTACCCACTGACTGGTTCCACTGTACGGTTACACTTGACAGGCCCAAAATATTTAATCTTGCCCTGACGGTGCTACCATACCTGAGTATATAATACCTGCTGTGGTGAGTGTTTGCTTTATCACTAGTGAAAGGATCAGAAACTGCTCTCAGAGGCAAAATTTTTCTGATTTTATAATGTTAGAATTAAGAAACAAAAATGAACTGTGGCTATTTGTTAGTGGTTGTTTTGATAAAAAACATAATTTTGCATTGCTAGTTGAGGTTAAAAAGTAACATTAGAGTTTGTATAGCTTTTCTTTATTGTTTTATTTGATAGTAAGAAAACCTTGCTGAGAGGGTGACAAATTCAGTTACAGACGACCAGTACCTGACAGGTTCTATCAGAAAACCAAACAAGGGAAGAGTATGTACACCCGCTACCAGCTGTCACAGTATTGAACAATGGATGTTTGATGAACCTGACCCGCAAATACACACATCCCTGTGAAAGTCAGTTTTAAGTAGTGTCTGGGCTGACAAAATTAACAGGAAGAGGCCTTTGTGGATAATATATATAAATATATATATA
>NW_009594220.1:0-8877 GCF_000690535.1 Cariama cristata | reverse complement strand
GTCGGAGGGAGGGGAGCGAGCCGAGTCCCACTAGGATGCCGGTCATGGGGCAAAGAGAGGGCTGACCTCCATGATCCCCGAGCTTTATACCAAGTATTCCCATGGGTGGGATAGAATATTGCATTGGTCAGGCCTGGGTCACCTGTGCCCTCTGCAGTTTCCTGGGGGTGTGAGCCCTCCTCCACCTTCCCCCCATGAGGAGCCCAGTGGCACCCAACAGAGCCCACAGGGAACAAGCACATACCTGTGGGCCTTTCTGCATAGCAATCCTCCTCCTGCCCCAGCGACAGCTACAGCCATTAACCACCATCAACTCTGACAGTAGGCACTGCCTGAAACCTGTAGTCAGCTTTCAGAAAGTGCAGTTACTAAAAAACATAACTGAAGGGAAAAAGAAAAAACTACTGAAAGCAGAAATAGTTCTGTTTGAGCCAAACCAGGACATATGAATTCGAGTTCTCCATGCAAATAATTCATGAAGACATTAAAGAGCACTGGCCCTAGCACAGATCCCTGTGGAATCCTGCTGGTGACTGGTCTCCAGCCGAATGCGACCCCATTTACCACAACTCTTCAAGCCTAACCAGTCAGCCAATTACTCATTCATTGCGTTACGTGTTTATCCAGCTGTATGCTGGACATTTTGAGAGACATGAGAGACAGTATGGTAAGCTTTAATGACATCTAAAAAAATTACATTGACTGGCTTCCCTTGGTCAGTTAGGTGGGTAACCTTGTTGTTAAAAGAAATTAAGTTTGTTAAATAGGACTTCCCCCTCATGAACCCATGCTGGCTAGGACCAATGACTGCATTGTCTTTTAGGTGTTTTTCAATAACTCCCAGAACAGTCTTCTCCATAATTTTGCCAGGCACTGAAGGGAGACTGACAGGCCTGTAGTTACCATGGTCATCCTTGTTGCCCTTCTTGAACATTGGGACAACATCTGCCAGCTTCCAGTCAACAGAGACCTCTGCAGATTCCAAAGAGCATTGAAAAATCGTTGAGAGAGGTCTCACTATGACATCAGCCAGCTCCTGAAGTACCCTTGGAAGAATCCCATCAGGCCTCATAGACTTATAGAAATCCAGCTGGAACAGCAAATCCCACACAAGACTGGAGTTGATTGGGAGTTTATCATTCTCACAATCATGATTCACTAGTCCAGGGCTCTGGGCATCCCAGAACTCATCATCGGTGTTGAAGACCGAGGCAAAGAAACCATTGAACATTTCTGTTTTGCCTATGTCCCTGTTTGTGAGGTGACCGTGCTCATTCAGTAATGGGCCAATGTTATGTCTAGTGTGCCTTTTACTGTCATTTTAAACATATTTTAAAATAACATATTTTAAAAAGCCCTTTTCATTGTCCCCCACAGTACTTGCCAGCTTCAACTCTAATTGAGCTTTGGCCGCACAAATTTCCTCCCTAGGTAGTTCTTGATCTTCTTTGTGTTAAATTGTTTCCCAAGAAGCTAAGACACAACAACATTGACTGCAAACTTCTGAATACTTTTGGACAGACGTGTTTCAATTGTTCACAGGACAGAAGACAAACTAGTAGATTGAATGACACCTGAAGTTCAAAATATACAAGCAGAAGAGAAAAGGGTCTCAGAGGGCAAAATAATGGTTCAAGCACACTTCTTCAAAGAAACCTCAGGTATTAAGAAATCACAGGTAAACAGTAAGGAAAAGATTGTGTTACCATCAACCTACTTTGAAGACAGTGATAATTGAAAAGAAAAAACAGTGAACAAGAAACTGGAGAAACTAGTGCAAAAGATCAGAACTGAAATTCTAGAAGAATATGGATAACAGCTCATGCTGTGTTAAGAAGGAAAAGACTATTTTATCTGGAACATATTGATAAATCAGAACTTCAATAATTAATCCCGTAAGTAAATTTTTACCTCTGTCTCATAGAGACAAGAAGAGATTTTCTTAATAAAGAAGAAAGGCTCTTGAAATAAAAATTGTGACATCAAAGATCAGAGCTCCTACTTACCTCTCTGCCATCAAAACCAGATTGTGCCACTGTAACATACTTTCATCTAAGCAGCAGCTGGTGTAGGATTGCACTGCCTACAAAAAGGAAATTTTTTATGTGTGTGTTCATAATATCCTAGAGGAATGAGTTCCACAAAGTAACACACCCCTTGTTTGTTTACCAAGTTGTTAGCAGGATTTCTCCACTCTTCCCTTTTTCCTGCCCAGTTCTTGAAAGGTTGACTTTAATCCTTTAGCTTTGCTCATTGATGACCAGTAGCTTTCACACTACATTGTATTTGAGGTGGCATAGGGCATTCTCGTAAAAAAGGAGCAAGGAACGTATATTCTTAGAGTTAATCTCAATGGATAAATCCAATTTATTTCTGAGGGAAGTGGTAGAAATGAACTAATTGTAGAGATAAATTTGCCCCAGAGTTTGTTCCACAAGTTCTTTTTAGCATGTTGCATTGATACAGAAAGTTTTTTAATGCCAAGTCATTTAACATTTTTAAAGGAACAGCTGGAGGTTATTATCCATTGATAACTTCCCGTCCCACAGATAGTATATCTTAAGAGGCAGCTAAGGATTTCTAAGGAATGAAATCTCCTGTAGAGCTATTCTCTCTTTCCACAACTTTCCTAGTATTTCTCCTTTTTATTAGGAGACAAGAGTGATAATTAGGCCAAATTTCCTTCTGCTTACATCTTGTGGTAAGCAAACCTTTTGACTTTTTGGTGGTGTTTTAGCAGAAGTAGAAAGCTACTAAAAGATAGAGATGGTCAAAACATATTAATAAGATCATGACAGATATATTACTTACCACCTAAGCCACTTTTTATCACACCAGTCTCTTTTTTTCTAGAACTTCAATGGGTTAGGTGTATCTCTCATATCTCATCTGAGCATCAATAGATTTACCATGTCCTGGAAATAAGAGCTTATGAGTTTTATTAAAAATGCTCCTTGTTGCTCTGTAGGTGCAAGGGTGTTTCAGGCAGTCTATGACAGGCAAGTTGTAAGACACTTTGGAGTGACCTCAGAGATAACCAGTAAGTGTGTATTGTAAGGAGAAGAATGAATATGACTAGCCCATTTTGTATTCCTTTGAATAATAATAACTCTTTTGAAAAATGAATTAGACTTCTTTTGTGATGGGATGATCTTAAGGGCAAATATAACATATACCTGCCACAGAAATGACTACTGTGCAATGGATGACCATTATAGTTTACGTAACTAAACATGGTGTCAAATCAGTTGACTGGTCAAACCAATGTTTTTTCTTTTCTGTCTCTGAATCATGACAAAAGGGAACAAAACAAGTAAAAGCCAGTATTGACATTATTTTCCTATTTTTAACAACTTCCTGAAAATCATAGCTGCTTGCAAAATGAACAAGAAAAAAATTACATAGTACAAAAAAAAATAGAGCTACATAGTTCTCTGTCATTAATGAGTAGAAAAGGAAAAAGACAGTAGTCAGTATTTAATGAATTCTCTTAAAAAAACAGAAAAAATTACAAGCACATGATAAAGAATAGAATAACCTATCTGTGTTTCTCTAGCACTCTGACCTATGTGTGACTACAGGATATTTTTTTCAATTATATTCAAATCCACTACGCAGACCTACAAATGTTTTTCAAAATAGAGAAAATGGCACTATCAACCTGAATATTAACAAGGAAGTATGAAAACAGGAAAATCCTGATTCTGCTCACCTACCATCCATTTAGACATTTAATCAAGATAAGCTCAGGTTGGAACTCCCAAGTTCAGACAGTATTTTTCCTGGTGTGTTAATGCATGTACTTAATAGCAATTCCCTATTTTGCACAGCTCTGCCGAACTGTGTATCACCGAGTTCTCATCTATCATTGTAGAGCTGCAAATGTGCAGACAAGTTCAGTGCTAGTTCTTGATCTGCTTCGGGATATCTGAAAGTTAATACTCAAGTGGAGTTTAGTGTGGGTTTTCAACTGATTTTACAGACCTGAATCCCAGACAGCTGACGTGAACTATCAGTGAACATTGTCAGGAGGAGTAACTGGAGCACTGAGGACTCCTTTTTTTTTTTTTTCTTTTCTTTTCTTTTCTTTTTTTTTATTCATTTCATATTTACTATTTTATTTGCTCTAAAGAGTTCTACTGGATGTAAAATGCTAAGAATTTTTAAAACAAGCATTGTGAGGACTTTAACACATGGATAAGATTAGGCAGGGAGCAGGGTATCAAGATCACTCTGTACTATGACAGATTAGGGACATGAAGAACATACTGTCTTCTGTTTTTCAGAGAATAGCACCAAAGGAACCTCCTGAAGTGAAATGCAGGTGAGATAAACAAAACTGATATCAGTTGAAGGGCTAGGAATCTATTATTACTTTTATATTGTGTCTGCTGTGAGTTAAAAAAAATAAATCTACCTTTTTCTTTGACATGTTGGATATTTGGAGGTTAAATCTAGAGAAAATTTGTTCTCAGTCTTTAAGTTTTACACAAAGTAATGCAGGGAGAGAGGCTCTGCCTCATTATCTCCCTGCTTGGTGGCTAACTCCACTAAGTGTATTAGAAGAGTGTTCTTTGTGGCTGTCAAAATTGTAAACTTGTATTTGCCTTTCTGAGAACAAAGGAAGAGGAACAGTGACTCAGCAACTTGCACGCAACAACAGTGAGAGAAGGAGTTAAGGGAGTCTTAACAGATAAGATGTTGTATAGTCCTAGGAATTGAATTAGCAGGTGTGACTCAAAGGTGCGGCTTAATGATTTGTTAACTATTCTGTAAATTAAGTGAGGCAGGAAGTTTTGCAGTTCCTCACAAAGGCCAGCCCCCCGATAAAGATCGGAAACTTGCCTTAAGGACCTGTTAAAACCTATCCTGAAGCAAGAGTCAGGGAGCAACTGAGTCTGCGCAAGCACAAGAGATTACTAGTGGTGATGAAGAGAAGCCATCAGCCTTTATCTCTGCGACCCCCGACGACCACCACGAGGAGGCACTGCGCAAGTGCAATCGGGAGGAGTCTATGGAAATGACTTCTTGGAACTAATTTCAATACGAAGCGGGGATGGGTCATCCATATGTATAGGCGTGTTGGGAAATCTCATGTATATGTAACACTGACCTGTATAAGTTTGAAGCAGGACGCCACGTGGGGTGCGCACGACTTTGGTGGGACTACCCCCCGTGCTGCCTAGCGCTGAATAAACATACCTACTGTACAGTCTTACAGATTGTGGAGTCCGTTTTCTGCACGTCAACAGGGCCAGTGGTCCTGAACCAGGAAAGAGTTTAACTTAGGTGACAACCAAATTGCTGCCTTCCCAGACCTGCTGGTGCGGCCTTAACGTGCAGCTTTTCCCAAATTCAGGCAGCCTTGGTCAGTTTGACAGAAGTAAGCCAGTGGAAAGGATTATGGTGGCTGTGTTGGCAAAGCGATGATGAGAGCATGCTGGTCAAAGGACGTTAGTCTCCTAACTGAGTTTGCCTACCCCTCGAACAGTACATAATCCTGTGACCTGGCTTACAGTTTCTCTTGGAGTGCAAACCCTTGTTTTGCTTTCTCTTCAGAGCCGAGACTAAAATGATAGTCTATCCCAGAGGCAACAAGAACCAACTATTTTTCTTTGCTGGCTGTGTGAAGCAGAGAGATGATAATTTTGTAGCAGAAGAGTGTATCTCAGCACATTGCTGTTCTTCCCCCTGTTTTGTCTTTTCTGCAATTTCCTTTAAGCACTCCTTGTGCCTTGATTTAAAAGAAGTGGATTAAGGAAAGGCATTTCAAGTATCTTCCCTCTTGCTTTCCTGTATGATTTTGACCATCTATCTCAGCTGCTTGCCAGGCTTCAGGCACTGTGAAATTGGTATGCTCTAAAAGGTATAATAAGGTAGTGTATTTTTTCTTTCTTCTTTCTTTTAGATACCTGTTTTTCATTTTAGTCTAATGGACAAAAGTTATTTTTCCTGTAAGCTTGTCATTTGTCGTTTATTAGTAAATTTTTAATGCACAGCTTGGAAGGCTTTCAGAAAGTTAATGTAACTACTCTGTAACATAGCATTCACAGGGTCCTTGTTCTGGCAAGTGCTTCATTAATCAACTATAATGGGCTGACAGCCCCGAGCTGATAAAACTTTGACCCTTGCAGCTCAGAGAAGACACACGTTAAGGTAAGCAGATGCACCTTCCTCCGTTTATTTTCAGATAGGGAGGGAAATGACCCCATGTAATTTTAATTATTTGTCCAGTTACACAGTTGAGGCCTCTACTGGGGTGATAAAGACACAGAATGGCAGAAACCTCAGATTCAGAAAAGGAAATACCAAAGGAACCTAATAAACAAAGGCTAAGAAAGAATAAGGGGGAAGAAGGAAGGAAAGATAAAAAGAAAAA
The DNA here is from genome assembly GCF_000690535.1 of Cariama cristata. NCBI lineage: Eukaryota > Metazoa > Chordata > Aves > Cariamiformes > Cariamidae > Cariama > Cariama cristata. The sequence goes on along the minus strand of NW_009594220.1, from coordinate 2,498 downwards.
TAATCTTTACAAATTAGGAATTGAGGACCAGAAATTTTAAGTAAATCACTTATGATGACGCAGAGAAACCGAATTCAGGCTTCTGGAATTCTGGGCTAGCAACTTTAATGCAAAAGCACCCAGGAAATACTGCTTTATTTTGAACCCTGAGGACAGCAGTATTTGAAACCTACCATTAGAAAGGTACATATACCCCAAAGGTTTTCTTCCAAGAGCCACCACCACCCATCATTCACTCCTGTGAGCCTCCAGTGTTGCCTCCAGGAAAACATGGCCTTTTTCCTCTGTTCCAGCAGTGCTCCTGGGCACACAAGGTAAAGAGAAGTGAACTGTTTTCTGTCTCTGTTTGCTTCATCCTGTGTTTTGACACTCTAGTGTAAAATCAGTGCTGATGGAAACATTCATAAGTAGAGAAAGCTAGAAAATCCTTTGAGGTACCATTGTAAGCATTCTGTGGTTCAAGAGTTGCAGGTTTCATTTGTATGTGAAAGGGCTTTAGCTGTTGTACTGAAAATGTTTTTTTTTCCTAGCTGACATTTTGGTGAGCCAGGAATTTCACCTACTAGGAAGGTAATGGAGACGAATTATATTATCAATGTTTTCTGAAAAATGAATTTGTAACTCAAAGAAATGTTGGCTTTAACTAGAAATGATGTTAGCATGGCTTATTCTACTGTACTTGCATTTTGTTTCTCTCTTTATGAGCGTAGTCCCTGTGGTTTATTTCCTTACTATGATATATTTCTTTTGCTTTTCTTCTGTTACAGAGACTATTTTTTTTTGTGTTTAGTGCCAGGTAACAACAAGTGACATTTATCTGTTCTCTCTCTTTTCTTATTTCTTTTTTGTTTCTCCTCTTGCTTCTATTTCTTGTTCCTTAGCTGAAGTCTTTCTTTTCCATCTATCTGCACAGCTGTTGTATTTTCTTAAAATATCCTTTCTTTTCCGTTTCTCTCTCTCTTATCTTCTACACAAATTTCTTGCTGTCTGGTTACTTGCCATGCAATTTGTCCCAAAATGGTGGCAGTGTGAGAAGACTGCTTTGAAAAACTCGATCAGGTGAATGTAGAGACAGATCTCACTTTTAATTCTTCCATTTTCTCTGACAAGATTTGAAAACTGTGTGTTTGAATGCCAGATTTCCCTTCACTTTTTGAGGCAGAAAGAAATTGTATTCTATTCATACTTCTTTAAGTATGGGAATGCAGTATAAAATAGTTTACAAATAGGATTGCTAATGTTTTGTAGACTTCAGATCAGGTACCAAAATGAGGTTCTGGCATTTTCCAAGCTATGGTGTGGGGCAGCTTCAGAGACCATTCCTTCTCCTGAGAAAGATTAATAGTTTAAGGCAGCGTGTTAGTAGACAGGCGGTTAAGTTGGGAGTTTCCTTCAACACTATGGTTTTGATGTCTTGACACCTTTGATTAAGCAAGGTAGAAGGACAATGCCTAAAAAGTTAATGTGGGAAGCTCAGTGCCAGTTTTACCAGTTCTTCAGGCAAAATATTATCGAATAGAATTTGACTCTCAGGGGAACACAATGAAACTTCTGACTTGAGGAATATTAAGAGAATAAATGCTACTTAGCTGACAATGCAATTAAGCAGATCATTTGGTTTGGATTTTGGTCTAGAAATTCAGACTACACAACTGGGATTGATACGTCTTAATTCCCAGAGCTACATTCCACTTTTGGTCACTCAAATTTTTTTAAGGACCTGTGACATATTATTTTTCACGTACATGAAATCATGAAAATTATCAGAAAATTTTATTCTCTTACACCGCTCAAGTTGAAAACAGCAAAACTAATATTTCAGTATCAATTCAGATACTGTGAATTTGGAGCCATGTAATTTGGGAATTTGGTAGGTCTCTGAATTATAAAATTATCTTAGTGGAATTAAACTACATGTGTCTGATGGATTTGCTCATTGATGTCAGAAAAGCATTAATGTTTGAAATAACAGAATTCAAGTTTAAACAAGCACTGATTTCACTAACTAATGCCATTGAGTAGAAGCTGTAGGAAATTAAGTTGGCTCTCCATTGACCTCTTATTAAAATTGCAAGGATGAACCTTCATCTTATTGTTCATTTGGTTTCTAACTAATTAGCTTGGTCTTGGAGTTGGAACTGCCCTTTTGAACAGCTAATGTGTGAAAATGATGCCTATGATATCTTGTTATTTCTAAAATTTGAAGTGAAACATCCACATCATTTACTTTTTTAGGAAATATTGCAGTGTTATCTCCAGCAATAAGCTCCCACTTTTGTCATCTGCATCAGGAGTAATTTTGACTAACCACAGGCTTTTTTATCTCATTAAATTTTCTACAAGTACATGAGTTTGAAGTCAGAAGCAAAAAATGCAGGTGGTTTTAGGGTTTTAAAGATTTATATCTTGGAGTAAAAATGTGATGATCTCTCACTGTCAGAGGTGCTATTAATTCACCTTGGAGATTTCTTTTTAGCGTTCTACAGACGGCTAGCAGA
>NW_009594219.1:4583-89972 GCF_000690535.1 Cariama cristata | reverse complement strand
GGGCGCAGCTTACTGCGGGGGGGCTGCAGCCGGCCCCCCGCCCAAGAGGGGACCGGGACCCCTCTTGTTTCCCCACACCTCTTCCCTGCCACCTCCCGTCTCCACAGAGGCGCGCGTCCGGCTGTTACAGGAGCAGATTCCTCCCTGAATTCTCTGGGAGCCGTGTGGTCCTTGGGTAGAACGTATTGCACATGACAGATACGGTTCTTCCGCAGCTCACTGCCTTCTCTTTGCCTGTGTACTCCCTGTTAAGACAAGTAGTAGTTTAAACGGTAGTCACAGCAATATCCAGGATGGTTCAAATTGAAACGTCAATGTATTTTAATGATATGCTAAGGAATAGTCATGTGAAATTATGTGTTTTGTGTAATGCGGGTAATAACTTTTCTGTCAAAACCTATTGACACACCTTAATTTTGACTTATTAGCATCATGTCGAAACTCCTGATTGACTTTTTAAATTCCAGGCTTTGAACCTCCTTAAAACAATCTGTAAGTCAGAACAAGTCATTCAGCATCAAACTTGAGGCTTCGAGCTCATTTGGAAATGTTTGCGTGCAATCGCCAATGGTGTTGTTAGTGTACAGACAGACAACAAGATGGTCGTGTCCCATTCGTATTTGACTATTGCCTTGTTGTTACAACAGCTGGAAGAAAAAAAAACACATGGTCAGTATTATGTTTCTGTTTGTATTTGCATGCTGCTTGCAGATGGATTGCAGTTTCTAGGCAAATAGGTCTTGTGCAAAGCTGTCCACCATTTAGCTTTTTAAAATAATTCTCCGTGTTTACTTCTTTCAGAAACATTTGAAGTTTGAGCAAAAGTGAGCTGGAGCTTAAGGACATTTTGTGTTGATACTGGCAACAGCCTGAGTGAAGGTTGATTTTGGAATCAAATTATGATAGCTCATAAGTGCAGCTGTGAATTCAACAGTTCTTTGCCTCTGAATAGCTCCTTTAAAACACTTGATACAGTTTTAAACTACTTGGTTTTTATCCTAGTGCAAACGGGTCCACAAAGTTTGCCAAGTGCAGAAAGGCAGTCTCAGCACTCGGGTTCCTCTGAAAGTCATTAGGAGATGAGGCAAAGCTTAATGCTTTGTCTTCCCTAAGCATTCACTACAGCGTAACAGGTAGAGGCTACCTAAATTGAGCTCTCGGGGCTACAGGAATTGTGCAGTCTTAATGATAACCTGAAGCGCAAAAAAAAAGTCCTTTCATATTTTTAACTTGTTGCCCAGTTTAACTTTCTCCCGGTCACCCAGACACAAGGAGTGAGTGGGAAGAGGCCTGTTGAGACCTGTCTGCTAGGGCTTGCTATCAGTAAGAATATAATCTTTGAACAGTGGCTTAAAAACAGGTGGTTTTCTCTCCTTCTGCCTGTTCTGTTAACTTACAGAAAGATGCCTGTGGGTGCTACAAGCTTGTTATTACAGAACTGCAAGGATTCCTGTGTAGCAAGTCTCTGACGTGTGACTGGATTCTGACTGAGCGCAACAGTAAAGGCCCTGGATCGGAAAGTCAGTTTGCCTCGAGAAGATAGTGCACGCTTACCATGTTCTTACGCTCCTTGATAGCATGTCGTTCTTCTAAGAGAGACAGGATATTGACTGAATGGGCTTTTGGCTTGATTCAGTAGGTCTGTTCTTATCCTTGTTCTGTTCCTCTGGCAGGAAGTTTTCATCCTGGCTATATAGCAAAGCAGGGAGAAAAGCTGCATTTCTGACTCTGCATTCTCTTTCTTACAGACCTAGCAATGGTTAGGCAGGTCAAATATAGTATGCTACCCTCTTGTATCTCTCCTTGCATACGTGGGGAGATGATTTACATCTTTCAATCACTTGTGTGCTGGAGACTTGAGGAAAACTAAGACCTGGTGCTACTTGCTGAATTGTAGTCTGAGATTTTCCCACTCATACTTGTCTAGATTAAATTAGCACCACAGACATGTAGCAAAGATATTCAGCGTATAATGTTGGTAGTGTGAAAGCTGCATGAGATTAAAATGAAGCTTTTGATTTCTTTAAGAAAACAATTACGTTATTGTTCCTAGGTTTTCATTTTTAACGTATGAAAGAGAACAAAATATTCTTATTCAAGAGTTCAGAAAATGAGCTTCCAGAAGAAACTGAACATATCTAGACTCTGGCAGCATTTGCTAATGATGGTCAAATGGTTCTTTCTCTGACAAAGGCTTCCATTCAGAATGACCCTTTATATCACTATTTTGTATTCTCTGTGCCTTTTTTTACTTTCAGAAAGTGCCAAATTTGTTCAGTAGCAATGCCCAAACATAAAGATCCATGAGATCTCTCATTAACCTCACTGATAGCTGTGTGATAACACAAGAAGATCCTGAGCTGGTGTGGTGATGACCAACAATACAGACTTGTTAGGTCACAGGAGGCTGTCCAAAACACTTAGCTAGCAACACCTGGTAGAACATAATTGCATTGACAAGAAATAGACATTATGACTAATGAGGCTCTCCTAAAATCCTGTTTTGTAAGGGGCTGTGAGAACGAATAATGCAGCAAAATGTGAAGTACTAAAGGGCAGCACTGCTGGCTTGTCACTCTTTTAGCCTGCTTTTACCAGAGATGCTTGACAGCTTAACAAAATGTGCCATAATCTGCAGTAAAAGCTGAAAGTGTGCCTTCTGCTTACTCTGGGCCAAATTGCCTGCTATATATGCTACAAAGCTCTATTAATTTCAAGAGGATTGGATGGCATGTAGATACAGGCAGCCCATGATTTTCACTCTCCAGTGTACTAAATTTTAAGTGTAGCTGAAATCTGGAATGGAGGTCACTGGCATTACATGCCTTCATTAGCAGTAAATGTGTGTGCCAAAGACTAGGGCATAAGGCATTTGTTTTAAATGCTGGGACTTAACATTAGCAATCACATAAATAATTCAAGTGTTTTGATGTCTGGACCTAAGTTTAATGTTTGAAACTACAGTTCAGCCCTGGAATTGAGTACCTCTTTAACATGTAGGCCATAATTTTTCTATGTTCGTGTCAAACTTAGAGATATTATCTGAAACTAGAGTCCCGGCATATTTAGACACACATTGCATAGGCAGTATTTGATCCCAAAGCCCTGAAAGGCTAAGTAGATCAAATGTGCATGTCAGATTTTCTTCCCTCCCCCTGCTTTGCCGTTGCTGCTCAACCAGTGGTCGTGAGGGCCTGGTGGGTGAAGGAAATGGAGATATTTATCATTCGGTACACAGGGGTGTGCCTGTACTGAGCAACGCAGTGCAGTGCACAGGCTTATTGCTGTAGTCTTTGAGACTCCAGGTAAGACTACCTGTTGCAGTGCATTACTTAAAGCTAGGTCAGCCTGGGCATGGTGCTGAGCTGAAGATGTCCTTTCTTTTGGCAGGGGCAAATATCTTGCAGATACCCCTGTGCAGGAGTTACCTTTCTGGAACTTGCTTGGCTATTAAAGTAGTGATTCTGTATATTGAAGATGGTCTTATTCCCTGTTACTTAGATCTCTGAGGTAAAGGAGATAAAAAACAACAACTGCTTACCCCCACAGTGCCTTTTCAAAGCAAAAGTTCTGGATTGGCTAATACTAGCTTTTTAACTTACTGTAAAAAAAAAATTACAGTGCTTTCCCCCCAAATTTTCACAGAACAGTGGTTCATATTCCTTAGCATCTTTCAGCTCCAACTCCTACTCTTTTTTCAGTGAAGACCAAAACCAGTGTACGCAACTGTTGAAAAATGTCATTTCCTGTTGTATCCATCCTTAATTCCGTCCTGATGCATTTTTCATTATTTCTTGTGTGTGAGTAGCTCGGAATGATAAATGCATCTTTGCCCATACAAATTTACTGGCAATCAGGGATGGCTTGCACTGGGGGATTGCTGTGGTGGTTTGCAGCTAATCCCTCTGGGGTTCATCCTTCCGCTACAGGATGGTACAGCTGCCTCTAAAACAGCCTGGCTGAAGATTGGGGTGATTCAGCAACTGCCGCACATGCAGTTGAGCTGTCCCTGCCGCAGGAGTGGAACAGGTCCTCTGGGAAAGGAACTGGTTGGTAACTACTACATCCATGCTACTCATGAGTCTGAGTAGCAAGTATTTTAGAAAATAATCTTTAGTGTTCGTATTCATAGCTAGCTCTTTTAATACCCTTTTATGAGGGGCTGACTGTATTTTTCCGCAGACTTGGTTCTTCAGAACCTGTTTGTACAAATAAACATAATACTTCTAACGTTCTACAAAGGCAAATTAGATTTGTGTGAAAGAGTTCAATGAACAGCATTTTGAATGGGATCCATAATGGGCTTTTTAATTAAATGAATATAGTCATTTCATAGAGGCAGTTCTCATTAGTGTGCCAATATTGAGATGACCATTTCCTTCTAATCGCATTGTGTATTTATATAAGAGGCTCTGGTTTAGGTTTGATTTGAATAGATTGATATGCGATTGTGTCTTGACACCTAGTGCACACATAAAAGGTAAAATAGCTCTGCTTTCTAAATGAAGCTGTTAAATACTCAGTAAAACAAATGGCAGTTGTTTACTGTAGCATGTCTTGGTGCACGTACACATTGCAGTGGGTACCTGTTGCAGTGCATATATAACTGCAGCTGTTTAAAATTCCTTTGCCCAGTAGAGTGAATTTTATTAAATCCCATTGAGTTCCCACTCTCAAGGAGATGAGACATGTTTTCTGTTGCATGTGAGAGACATTAAGGGACCGTTAATTTCCACCAGAATTCAGAAAAATTGTTTTTCCTCACAGCCTTTACTTTCTTTCCCCTACTTTTCCATGTTTATTACACAGCAATTATATCTTTTCCTTTACTGTTTTAACAGAATCATAATTCTATCTTCAGAAAATTAAATTTCCATCTTTTCCAGCGTATATGTCTTTCTGTTCTGTTTTTTCATCCTCAAAGAAAGGAGATTAGCAAAGAGAAGTACTGACCCTTCTTGGATCAAAACCTGCGAAACTGTCAAGGAGTAACTGGTAAAAGAGGGTAAACTGTTGGGAGACTGGGAATGCATGAGGAACTCTGTCTTCAGCACCCCAAAGTCAAAGTTAAATATAGTTCTGAGTTTCATACTGCAGCAGCCACGTGCACAATTTCTACAGAAATCCACAAAAAGCTCCACTGCAGGTGCATAAACTTAGGTCAAAGAGTGAATGTCTTGGATGGTACTTAGGAGCTCAAGAGTCAGCAAGGAAAAAGTGTGCTCAGTTGTGCATTTCTAATTGTCCCACGGGATTGTTCCTAAGGCTCCTGCCTGCAAGAGTCTGTGCATTGAATGGCAGCAGGGAGGAGAACAAGAGTTGATTGCAGGCCCTGCTCTTTCACAAGGAGAGGAAACATTTATGTCCCATTCCTCCACCTTCTTTGATACTTCTGCTTTAGTTGGGTAGCTTACTTTTGAAATTTAATGGGAGTGATGCACAGAAAGTTCTTGGAGAAGCTTCAGTTCCCTTTTCTTTTTCTTTTCACCAAAAGTTACGTGTGTTATCAATTCACCAAGGGCAAGCTTACTGTACTCTGGTGTTGAAAGATGTTATTCGAACAAAAGTCTTTTACCGAAGTTAATACCACATTTTGTGTGTGATTTAATCCTGTTTCAGAAGGAGGGGTCCAATACCGGTCACTGAATTACCTCAGTAGCTTGTGGCAAGTTCTAGAAACGCTGAGGTACGTTGCTAATATTCAGAAAGTTACATCTGGATTCAGAGTGGTTTTCTGTTGTCAGAAGTCTAAACACAATCAGCCTCCAGTGGGTGAGTGGTTCAAACAGTTAAAGCTGTTTTAATGACACAGCTGCACAAGTGCTTTTATAGGAAGAGCTAAAAATGTCAAAGCACAATTTAAAAATGTTAATTAAGTTTCAGTCTTTGTGGACAACGTTGTTCATCACAGTAACTGAGTAAAGCAGCAACCCTTGGTCTTCTCTGTGTCACGTCTTACTGAACAACAATTCGTTCCCGCTCCTAAGTATCACTTCAACTTACTCTGTTCAATCTTTCCATGAAAAAAATCATCACTTAATATTGGTTCTGTGGTCAGAAACTTTTATCAAACATCCAACATTAGTTGGTAAATTTCATTTTTGTCATTTTTCTTCTTTCTTTTCCGAGTTTTAATTATTACTGTCTTGAAGGCTGTATGCTTTTCAAGCATGAAGCTTCAATGTTTTAAATAATAAACTAGTCTGGAAGAGGTGTCACTCTCCAGAAGAGATCTAGTGGTGTCTGATCCGTATATGTCATGCTGCTTCGGTGTTGGGAAAAGTTGAAAAGCTCGTTCCGTTTTGGGGTGTGAGTGGGCACTGATTTCACTCTCATTCACTTTCCAGAGTAGAGTTGTTTTAGTTGGGCTGAGCAGCAAGAACCAGGATGAGATACCCTTCAGTCTTGGACAGTTGTGTACCTCATTCATCTAATTCCAACCGTTGGTGCCTTGGTAAGACACAACCTGTGTGCATGGTGAAATGTGGAGAGAAATACAATACCTTTTCCCCTCTTAAATCACCAAAACCAGACAAGATGTGCTTTATGCCAGGTGTCCTCTAGAAGCTCTAGGCTGATTAGTAGGAGATCCACAAAACGGAGAGTTGAAAATCATGTATATCATCCATGGCCTCTTCATAGTAATGAAGAAATAGTTGTTCAAATGGTGGTTTCTGCACTTCATTGGCTTAGGTACCACCAGTTTAGAGAAGACTCCTCTATAACATGACGATAACAGCAGCAGACTTTCGCTGTGTACTGACCGTGAGTGGCTAGCGGCTGCATACTTTCCTGACTTTGTGTGCGTACAAACGAAGGCGTTCAACTGTTGCCCATCTTCAGCAAAGGAGAGTGGGATTTCACACCGCCTTCCTCCACATGTTTATCAGTGTCTCGGTTTGGGAATGCTGACTCTTTGTCTGTAGTATCTTGATGATCAGCAGAGACAGGAGAGGAGAGAGGATGAGAAGAGGGCTAGAGGAGAGGGTTCTGCTTACCTTTTCCATTTTATTTCAGTCTTCCTAATCCTTTTACTGCACTTGCAGTGCCACTCAGTGTGTCTCGGCATCTCTTCACACAGAATGTGGTAACACAAGCTGAGACTATTGCTCCTTCAGCCCTTTCTGTGACCTCGCAGGTGTGCCTGGCCTTACTGACTGATATACCAGTTGCTTTCAGCATCAATCACATATTGTCTATGTATGTTTTTTCCAGCTGCTAGCCTTGATAATGATGCTTAATGTAGTGCAGACCTTTACACTGTGCTAATGATTCTTAAATTACTTGGAATATGTTTCACTTTGCTCATTATATATCACCTCCATGAGCTCTGAGCTAGGACTGGATGAGCTTTTTGACATATACCGTAGCTTACTGACGCATCCACTCAGTTTTACTTAGAGCAGCATTGCCTTCTAATGTTTTCCCCCTTTAATTATTTCCATTACTCTGAGCCAACGTACATTATTCCTCTCAGCTGTCAAGCCCTTGCAGAGGGTTTTATCCTGCTAACTGTAATAACATTTCTTTTTTTTCTTTTTAGTGAAGTCGCAGCTTAAATCATACTTGCTTTGTTCTCACCAAATAAAGGAGGATGCTAACAAGGCTTCCAGTGTGTGCATACGTATCCTAAATGCATTTTGTGTGCATGCCTTTAAGCTGTCTGAAGGATAAGCGGAAACAATGTTGGGGTACGCTGCACTCTGTTTAAAAAAAATGAAAGCAAAAACCCCCAGCAACAAAAAACCCCAACAAAAACCCCACACTTTGGGTTGTCCTTTAGTATATATCAGGCTTTGATTCATTTGTGTATAAAAAGGTAAGCATGCAGCATGGCATTTGTGTTAGGAATTTTCAGCCCTCAGTAGCGCAAGAGTTGTCTTTGCACAAAAGTGTATGCCTCTCCAAAGCATCGTGCATTTTTTTTCTAAAAGTCAGCGTATAAAGGATTTAGATACGGGGAGGCGATAAGACCAAAGGTGTAGTGCATGGCAGGAGCCTGCTTCATCTGTATGATGCCTAGGGCCATCAAAATGGAGTACATGGGCAAGAGTGGAGGAGGAGCATCTGTGCCTGTGCGTATGACTAAATAATAGTTAAGCCCTGTATCCTATCCTACCGATTTAGGAATTGCACAGTAGCCACAGGCTTTCTGCATCTTCAGCAGTTGATCTAAGGCCTGTCTGTCTTATCTAGCGTCTTTCTAAATATTTATTTACTTTCTATAGTACTTATCACTGTGACACGCAGACCGTAAAAGTGCTTCAGCAGATAGTTTGCAAAACCTTGTGCACCTGCACAAATTTATTCAACACTGCAAATTAACTGCTTTTGTAATACCATGACACAGAGTATGAACTGCGGTATTTTTCTTGCTGGTAAACGCTGTTAAGACAAGCCATTTCTATTCTGCTTCTTGGAGTGAAATAGGAAAGGATAGGTGTTTACCAAGAACTCAAACTACTGTTTTGCAAATGTCCTTGTAGTGCCCCAAAGCAGAAACACTTCTGGTTCTGCTGTTAGTCAGTGTGGACAGTGTCTGAATTTTTCTACACAAAATTATACAGGATCTCATGAAGAATTAGATATCCTGCTTCGGTAATGCTGGTATGATAATTTATGTCATTGTTTCCTTTCAGTTACTAAGATGGAGATTATTGCTCATGGGGGTTTTTTTCCTTCTGTTTGGTTCCGTCCGTCCGTCCCCCCCCTTTTTTTCCCCCCCTTTCCATTTTTCCCCTCTATGCTAGAGAATGTTTCCCAGAGCTAGGGACTTGCCTCAAAACTGGCTGTAGCTAGTGTTTCACTGTGCAGCTTTGTCATCTTGTCTTGCGAATTAAACATCTATAAGCCCCTGTTTGGGAAGGGTTCAATCTTTGGAAATATTTGAAGTGTTTAAAGTTTGATGCCTCAAATAGGGCCATTTCAAATCAATGTATGGCTTTGAAACTTTGCTTTTGGTATCAATGCCTCCGCATAACCTTTTTTGACATGCCTATAACAGCTTTCATGCTTCAAGGGAAACACAAATGCTAACAAACTGTTGCCAATCCCGTGGTTGCTTATTGCTACCCACTGACTTCAGTAGGATTTCAGTACTCGGATGCTGCAGGGTAAGTTTCAATGAATATCTCTATCCTCAAGAGAACAATAGTAGAGGAAAGACGATATGTTGAGCATTGCGTGTAATTTTAGTGGATGAAGTTGTGTTCCTTAAAATCTGTCTTCCATTCAAGTATGCAGGACTTGTTTGTGTACTTCTTCCTGTTTTGAGATACCCCCTCCTCCCCAGTCCGGAGTGGAACTGGAGTGCTGCAGTGGAATGGAAACATCTTTCTATTACCTTGTGTCTGTAAAGGGCCTGTGAACCTGGTTTTTGCTAGAGATTGCTGTGTCCTGTTGTAAAACTAGGATGCTTCCAGCATCATATATGAATTTCACACGTGTCTTTTTGATAGCTTTTGCCTATCACTCGCCTTACGCGATGATCATAGGTCTGTCACTGTACTAGAGACCTCATCAAGATTGCAGTCATTGGTCTTTCAAGGTTAGTTGCAGTTAACTTGCTTACTGAGCCAAGAGAAAGCATATAGTCTTTGTCTGAGGAAGTTAAAATCTCTCAGCATATTTATCCCCTACTCAGGAGACTGGCTGCTTCCTCCCCTGTGTGATCTACACAAATTACATGAAGTGAAAGGGGCGAAAAAGGTGTATTAAACTTTGATAATTCCCGTACCTCTGCCGGTGTAGAACTCACTCTTACAGCATGATGCAGCATACTTGACCACTGTCACCAAACTCAGACCAGACTACTTCCTATTAAAAATAGTTCTAATAAAAATGTATCTCCTCTTTCACCACTGCGTTAAAAATTTTACCTTTGTGAATTTGTTCGGTTTTTTGATTGTCCATAGATCCTTTGCAAAGTGTTTATCTGTGTTGACGTAAGAATCTAATAATCATATTTCAGAAAAAATGGAAAAAGCCAATACGTGTAAAGAACTTTATAGTGATTAACTGATAAAATTTGTTACAAAAATGCTTTTTTGCAACTTTTTGTTTGTTGTCCTCTTTTGAGATCAAATTTTTGAAAGCTATCTGAATAGAAGGCCTTTAATTAACAAATTTTTGCCTCGATCTACTGCCTTTCACAACTAGGACCTCAGAGTTGTATCAACTTTAATTAAATGTTCTCAACACCTCCCTAAGATGGCAAGGCATGATAGCAAGTATATTGAATATGGGATTTCCAAAATCCAGCTTTGTTGATTGTGCTGCTTTTGGCTGGGATAGAGTTAATTTTCTTCACAGTAGCTGGTATGGGGCTGCGTTTTGGATTTGTGCTGGAAACAGTGTTCATAACACAGGGATGTTTTTGTTATTGCTGAGCGCCCTGCTCAGCAGTCAGGGCCTTTTCTGCCTCTCACCTCGCCCCACCAGCGAGGAGGTTGAAGGGGCACAAGGAGTTGGGAGGGGACACAGCCGGGACAGCTGACCCCGATGACCCCAGGGATATCCCCTACCGTATGACGTCATGCCCAGCATACGCAGCTGGGGGAGGAAGGAGGAAGGGGGGGATGTTGGGAGTGATGGCGTTTGTCTTCCCAAGTCACCGTTACGCGTGATGGAGCCCTGCTGTCCCGGAGATGGCTGAACACTGGCCTGCCCGTGGGAGTGGGGAATGAATTCCTTGGTTTGCTTTGCCTGCGTGCGTGGCTTTTCCTTTCCCTATTAAACTGTCTTTATCTCAGCCCAGGGGTGTTCTCCCTTTTACCCTTCTGATTCTCTCCCCCATCCCGATGCAGAGAGAGTGAGCAAGCACCTGCGTGGGGCTTAGTTGCCAGCTGGGGTTAAACCACAACATTGATCTAGCTCTCCTCTGACTGAAGTTGACAATTACCATTCTCAGTGACTTGAATTAGAGCAGATGGAAGTCAAAAATGAATATTTTTTGCAAATCTTGCTCTGAATGAAATCTTTAGCTCATGTGATGCGCAGGTGACGGTCAGGATGGAACTGAAGAAACCAGATTCTGATCCTTCTGTTCTTACCAGCTTCTTCTCTTTATGCAGCCATTTGGATATTAGGAAGAAATTCTTCATTGTAACAGTCATTAAGCATTGGAACAGGCTCCCCAGGGTCCTGATTAACTAGTTAGTTGATTATAAGGTGAATTTGTCCATTCCTTGCAATACAAAAAGTATGAGTTCTGAAATGATGTAGCTATGACGTCATCTGTGATTTATTTTTTTTTTTCTCCATTCTTTTTCAGCTGAAAGTAAAGAGTCCTGTAAGCACTGAATGGTAAATAGCTTTACATTGCTGTGCATCCACGGTTTTCAGATAAGTGCCAAAATTGACTTCGATGCTAATACAATAAACTTGGACAGCTAGGAAATGGAGGGGGGAAAACAGATAAATTGTTTGCCGAAGTCCACTCTTCTAGTCTGTCAGATTTTAAGTGTGGATCACTACATTTTGATCCTATGATCTGACTGGTGGGATGTGAAACTTTTGTCAATATTCTGAGCCAGCTATGCTTGTCCAGGAGCTTTTAATGTTTGGCATTTCTCTGTAACAGGCACAGGGTGTCTCATGAAAATAAGAGTGAGTGTTTTGTACTTCTGATTGGGTAGAAATATAACTAAACTGATGCTGAAGACACTTTTAAAATTGCTTTTGAATGAAGTTATTTGCTATGAAATACTGAAATTATGGAGAATGAAATGCTAAATATTCTGTTATGGTGCTTAAAAGCAATAAAGGAAATGATACCAAAATGAAATCAAGAGATGAAGCATCAAATCTACGTTGGAGTAGGTAATGTACTCTAGCCTGGGATGTAGGACTGCCCCAGGAGGCTATATTTGGAACCTGATGGTCTCGGTGACCTCATTGTAGAGAGAATGTTGCAGAGTGGAAAAAGCAGTACTGAGGGCAAGCTGATCTTACTCAGCCAGATATAAATACACAAAGATATAGCAGAGGAGCCAAATCTGTGTTTGGGGGAAATTAAAAGGCCTCGTGAATGAGAAGGTATGATGCTTATCGCTGGTCCTCCATGCCTTCATTTAAGGTGTGTATCCCCATAATAGGTCTGCGTTGTCTTCTTGATGGAGCACCAGAAGGGAGCTGGATGCTCAGTGGGGATCAGATCTACTCTTGTTCTGAAAACAACAGATCAGGAGCACCAGAGAAGAGAGCTGAGGCCAACGGCAGTGACTTCTTGAGATCTGCTGTAAAACACAGCTAGCAGTGCGTGTGGGAGAAGGGGGATTGTTTTGCAGAACTGGTACTTGTGTTATTTCCTTCCGCTTTTCTCAGTGGGGAGGTTTTCAACTTCCATCAGTTTTTCAATCATCTGAAGTACTGGCATGCGTACAGAGGAGTTTTTATTTGGTTTTCCCTGCCCTAAATTGCTTGTTGCGATGTATAATGATGCTGTAAAATGATTAGTAGTAATAATGCTTTCTTGAAAGATCCTGTAAGCATGGCTTTACTTAGAGTGCATCCATCATGGGTGATATTAGCATTCTCCAGCTCTGTCTGCAATATAGAAGAATCTGCTGTGCAGTGGCCCCAAGTTATCGGTATCTTTATGGACAAAATACAAGCAAAATACAATACAAGCATAGCCCTTTTTTGTACTCTTTACAGCACAGAGCTTCCTAAATTGTGATTTGTAGGTCACTGATGGTTCATGGAGGGCTAGCTGTTCCTGTAAGATCAGTTCCTCCTCCTTATTTTCAGCAACAATAATACATACATAGAACTGTATTTATCTTGGGTACTTTCTTGACATCTCTACACAAGCAACTGATATGTATGTAGCACTGTCATCTGATCATTTGTAAGAGAGTGACTGAAGGATTGTGAAAGAAGAAAAGGAACAGAATTGTTCCTAATGATACAACAGCTGGGTCCAGAAGGGGAAGCTTTCCACTAAAAAAGTGCTTAGAAAAACTACTAACAGCCTTATTCTAATCCTAGTCAAAGATCAACCTCTTAATCTTTGTGACAGAGGGAACTGACTAATCATCTCAATAACATTTAAGGCCCCTGAACCACTGGCGAGAGTAAGAACTGGGAATAATTTGGAGGGGGTTGGTTTGTTTTGGCTGTTCCCCATTGCCCAGAAAATCTTCCCCTTAACCTTCCCCTTCTTCTTTTTCTTAATTCATCATTTTTTCCCCTAGAACTAGAAATGAAAAGAACTATGGCAAAAGGTTGTTCTGCTGTTAATTACAAGTGCAACAGCTGGAAAACTGTTTGGGAGATAAAAATTATGCAAGACTTTTTCGTCATATGGATCTTTGAGGTCTGTTTTTTAGGGCAGTTTAGCATAACAAATAGGAGTCTGAAACCTGAGGCTACTAGACTGTGATCTGGTAGAGGCTCCTTCTGCATTTGGGGAAAGAAGTTCCTGCTTGTAACGTTTTTAACCCGTTCCTTAGGAGATGATGAATTTTGAATTGTCATTATCTTCCCCTGCCCCTCCTTAGCAGAGCTGCATTTCATCTGGCCTATCATCAAGTAGAAAACCTGTTGCTGTGTTCCACTGGAGCCTGGTTCTGTCACAGGTGGACCTGTCCGAGCTAGCTCATACAGTGAGGGCATGGTGTCAGTGATTTCATCGTTGAGAGAGTTTCTTAAATGCCCTTGGGTCCTGATGTATTTGTACAGACTGTCTTACTTGTTTCTTCACAACACTGTTACCTTAGTTCAGGTGTGCTGAACGCAATTCCTGCCTGCGGCAGGGATGCAGCCTTTGACTTTCATTAAGACAGCTAGTTAATGGCAGAGGCTTTATTTTCTGCTTTGGTGTTCAGGGACCATTTGACTGGCCTTGTTGCCTCACGTAGCAAAGGCCTGTGTGTATACATGAGTTTGTGGTAAGTTTAAATATAACTGTCAAGTAAGTATTAAGAAGGCATGTTATCAAGAGATAAAGAGGAGGCATGATTTACTTGCTAAAAATTATATTGTACATTAAGCACAACTGTATAAGCATAATCTTAAAGTGACTCTGGGAGCCACATAAAATCTCACCAGCATCATCATCTATTTAGTGTTAATGGCAGTTTTAGGTACTGAGAGGAGGTGGCTTCAGCGTTTTGGTAAGAACATGAAGGAAGCAACGGAGCATTCTGAGCTACCGACTGTGCTGCTGGACAGTGTGCTGTGGGCTGGCTGATATTCTCTGTAAATTATGGCCCTATTCAGTACTAGCTATAGGGAGAAACAAAACTGAAATGCAAGCCTGCTCTGAAAGTTTTCTGAACTCAGAATCATTTTTAGAAGATTTATGAGAGTTCTGGTTTCAGAAGGAGAATGTGCTGCAGATATCTTAAGGGAATGGCTAACAGCTTGTAACAAATCTCTCTACAGAGTGAGTGCTCATTTGACCTAGGCAGTAGAAAAAGACTACAGACAACTTTAGGGTATTCATTAACCATTTTGCTTTCATAGACTGGGTGATGCATTTCTTTCAGAGTTGAATCTACAGTTGCAGCAATCGAGTTTTAAAATATGACTGTGTGAGGGAGAGATGAACCCACATAAGTCTGTAAATGTTGAACGTCTCCTTAGCCCCAAGAACTGAAGCATTGATTAGCCTCTCATACCCTTAGGAAACAAGTACAGAGTGCCTACTTCTACAAGTATGCGCAGAGCATAAATAGAATTTATGTTCTTACAGAGGCTGAAATCCTATTTCCAAATAGGTAGATGAGTCTGCTGAGACATGGATAACAGAGCATGGAATTAGCAGGAACACAGGTGAGCAGAGATGCTCTGAACTCTCATGCAATTACAGCCAGCAAGACTTGTTTCTTTAGACTACAAAGATGATGACTACGATTACTGAGGGAGATTGTATCACTTCATAGTTAATTTAATGTTTCTGATAGCTCATGTACAAGTATCACAGTGTCTGTTGTAATTGAGAATAGATGTGCAAGTTGTAATGGATTTAGGTAGCGCTTTATTCAGGCTGATGTATAGTAATGATACTATTTTATCTTATTCCAGACTGACTTAATGCGTTTCAGTTTAAAAGAACCCCGGTTTTTCGAAGATCCACATCCCCCCTGGTTTATGTGTATCTCTTTTGTCTGCTGGGAACCAGAAATATATTAACAGCACATGGCAAACACTGTGTATCTATTACAGTAGACATTTTGCATTTGAAGTGTCCTAGCAAGCTTCAGGCTTACAGTACTGCTGTGTCTCCCAGTAAGAGCAGAAAGTAGTTGTTGATACCTGTTTCACCTGTTCCAGAAGGAAGCTGGAGATACAGTTGTAGATGGTAGACAGTAAGTTATCCACTTCTTGCTACTGCTTGTCATCCTTTATACCTGAACAATTTGTTGAAAGAGCAGATGGAAAATCTTGAATGGGAATAGTAGGCGTTCGCAAAGCATAAATGACGCACATTGCAGTGCTGAGAAGTCATGTTTTTCTGTTTGTTTTCCACATTTTCATTCAAACAAGTAGAATGACGAAATTGCAATTTATTTCTCTCTGTCCATCTCCAAAAAAGATTGATCTCAAAATCTGCTTTGCAAAGGTCGATCTTTAGCTCTGTTGTAGGGCAGAGGAGAAGAAATTGCAAAGTATACATTGTAAGTCCCCTTCATAATAGGAAATAGTGGTTTCAAAAAATGCAGATAGACACCTAATGGAGCTTTTAAATTACTTTTAAAAATATGTCCGATAACTTCAGCTCTCCCCTTGAAAGCAAACAGGAGTTGAACAATTTAAATTGCATGGTGTCCCTGTAAATGGTGTAAAGATGTGTAATTACAGACATCAAAATATCTTTGTAAACTTGACTGTAGGTCTCTTAAACTTTATTATTGATGTGGTTATGTTATTCTTTTCTTGCCAAAGTAAATAGCTTCCCAGGTTTTTGAAAGGAGACTAGAAAATAGCTCGAGTTGAGTATGTCTAAGGTGTCTTAGTAAATTTACTACATCTTTCCTTAGGTACCTGGAACCTTTTTCTTTTCTCCACTGGTAAGGCCCTTTTTACAGTTACTGTCAGCATTCCCAGTTGAACTGAATAATTTACCCTTTTAAACTGACAGCAGCTGTCATTATGAAAATTGCAGGGCCAAGTTTGACAGTATTCACACAATGGGGGAACTTAAACTTTTAACAGGCTTCGAGAAAGCCCAGACTTTTCAGCACATCTTGTCAGTCAGTACATGAGCTCATCTCTTCCTTGTGAAAAGTTGGCAGATTAGAAGATTATATCTGACAGATCTGAAACAGCACTGATGACATCCTCCAACAATAATATCTCTGTGAGGGGTGGGGAGAAAAGGGAAAAATGGTATAATGAAAAAATTGTTGTTCAAAATTGGTAAGCACTTTACAAATTGAAGGATGCTCGGTGTTCGTGGCTATCTGTTTATAATTCATTCCTCTTCTGTAGGCTAAATATTCACAGTTCTTAATTATCCAGAGATTTACTGCTCCCTTTCTACAAAAGAATGTTTCTCAGGTTTTAAGGCTTCTTGTAGTTGAAGAAGTTGTGTCCTTTCCTATTCATTAGTAGCTAGTGTTTTGACATCAAGGATCAACGGTGGCACATGTCTAAGGTAAGTGTAACGCCGCAGTAGGTATGTCTGGCGTTTTCGAATTGTCTGACACTGTAAACAGTTGCTTAGCAAGTGAAGCCTTTACACTGGCGGAGGATGTGCGACTGCAGTGCCTGGCCATCCTACTCATTGTGCTTTGGGGTTTTTCCATTTTTGGTGAGGTTAGTGTCACAGATACTCTTTTCTGCTAGGGTTTATTGAAGTGGTTTACTAAAGATTACGGAGTTGTTTGTTTATGTCGGTCCTGAGGGTAGGGTGGGGAGGAGGACCAGAAATGGTAGAAGGTTTCTACTCTCCACTGTTCTTCTGTTTTCCAGTTTAAAATACAAAACGTGGCCTAGAATTGAGGAATACAGTGCAAGTGAAAGAGGCACAAATTGCTTTAGCGTTCTTGTCAGCATCTTTAAAAGTTTATCCTTTACTGTGTCATCTTGTTTCTTTTAGTCTATCCTTAGCTGCTTCCCTTCCTGAGCCAGCAGAAGTACTTTTTTGTTATCACTGCGTACTGTTTAAGAGCACATTGGGGGAAAAAAACCCCCACATTTTCTGACCATCTTCGTGCTGGGGACTGAAGAGGCTGCTGTTTAGAAATGTGCCAAGTATTCATGCCTCGTCTTGCAATATTCTTGTAGTGATTCCCTTTCTAACAAATCCAGTACTACCTCGTTGTTTTACTGCCATGCCCAGTATTGTCCTTCTCAAACTCAGCAGTGATAGAAGAAATCATTAAGAGACATTAATGTTAAAGGTATTCCATATTGGACTCCCTTTTTGTTACTTCATATCTTAAAGAAACCAATGGATTGTACAGGTTCCAAGTTGTGTAAGCCATATTTGAAAGCATACAGTGCTACTGTACAAGTAGCGTCCGTTGGGCCCACACTAAGAAGTGCACTACAGCTCATTTTGAGATCCCCAAATGTTGTACAGGAAAAGGCACCTTATTTAAAATCCAGTAGCCCATGTTCTGATTTGAGATACAGCAGTCATCAGGAAGCAGTATATATACATCTCCTGAAGACTTGAAATGCCATTGCAACTCAGCTGCTCCCACATACTAGCAGCAGGCTAAAATAACTATCCCTACTGTTTCAATTGCAGTAACTAGTATTTTTGAAGATGGAGCCAAGGCTTTCTGTACTGCTTTTCTCATCTGCCAAGATGGAGTGAGATAGAGATGTTGACTCTGCTTTGTCCAGTTTGTGCAAGCCTCTGTTAATTCTCTGTTTGGCTCTGTACCTAGCACGCCACAGACTGACCTAAATCCACGCCTCCATCCCCAAGAACTATGAACACGTAGTCCAGTAGCTGGCATTCTCTGCAGGCTATGAGGGTTTGTTGCAAGGACAGATTAGAATTAGGCGTTTTGTTTGCTTTGCTCGTGAAATAAATTCATGCCTTCAAACTGAACGTAAACCAAATATGTTTTATTTTTTATGGAGTAAACTTTCAAAAAAAAAAAAAGAAATCCAACCTAATCAGACTGTTGTTTTCGTAGAATCTAAATACTGAAATGAATGGATTGTAAATGCTAAAACCAAATTACTTCATCTCAACAAAACCAAATGTCCGGATATTCTCAGAATGAAGTGGGAAACCTTGAACAAAACATTTTGACTTGTAAAGTTGCTCTGCCAGTACGAACATGTTTCCATGAAATGCTTTCAATGTTAATGAAATTGTACATTCTGACAGAAAACTGTTCCCTGAAACATGTGTACTCGTCCTCACTCAGTAGCAAAGGCTCTTAAGAGCTAGGGTTGGGATATTTTTAATATTTCTCTTTCAAGTGCATAGTGTAAAACCCAAACTGCCACCTTGAGTTTAGCAGTTCCAGATAAAAGCAATGTCCTTTCAATAATTAAGAGAAGGAAAAAGGTTACTGAATCTGCCCAAGGACTGCGTGCTCTGTTATCAGGCACTAATGAAACCAGTTATGCTGATGATTTTGCTGACTATCTCCATAGTTACCTTTTTCCCATGAGACGGAAGAAACCTGATCATATCATGGCTGCTTCCCATAACCATCAGCCTTCATCTCATTACAGTGAATGGAAGAGGAAGGTTTCTCATCCCCCAAATTGTTATTAATGTATCAATTGTTTTTCTCAATTTTATTCTTGAGGGGGAAAAGAAAAAAAAAAGAAGAAACCATATTCAGCACAGAATGGTTATAAAGTGCAAAACTCATCAATTATTCAGGCTATTTATGCACATTTTAAAGTCAGGGACATTATGTAGCTTCCTTTCCTTTAAGAAATTGAAAAAAGAATTAAGATGAGTAGAACATCCTGCTGAGCTTGTTGAGGTTGTGGTTTAGGTTGTTTGGGTTTGTTGTGTGTGTTCCCCCCCCGCCCTTTACAGATGTCAGTAATGGGGTGACTCCTTACAAACAGACACAGCTGTAAGAAGACTGAAACCCACAGGGCTGGGGTTGCCCACTGGGTCAAACATCGGATACAGTGAGACTGAGCACAGAACTGGGACACAGCAGGTGTCAATCATATTCCCAGCTCAGGTTGGATTTTGTTTGATCAGATGATTTCATCTTCTCCTGCTTCTCTCTTTGTAAACTGGTAGTGAGATTTGCCTGTTGTGAAGGTGTTAATCGAGTAACGAATGCTGGTATGGGGTGCTTGGCTACAATACCGACGAGGGCCAGACAGTTCCCTCCTCTGGCAAGCTCTGCTTTTCAGTTGTGTGACCAGACAACTGCATTGTGCAGAGCGTGAGCCCTTGCTGGTGTCATTGTGGCCAATCTTCTCTATTTCATACGTTCAGGTGAGAAGCATCGTGTAACAGGTCCTGGTTTCAGATCTATAAAAGTGTCCCCCTAAGGAGAGCAGCTGGAAGAGGGATTTAACTGTCCTGAAGATTGTTGAGGAAGATGTTGTAATGAGGACAGCTGTTTTGATGTTCATGTCTATTTGGGATTTACTGTCCCCAGAAAAGATGGCTATCATCTGAGCAGAATAGCTAGAGTTTGGCTGGGGACAGGTTGAGCAAGCGTGCTTCCAGTAAATCAATTAGTGTGGACAGAATCAGAAGCAGGTAACTCTTACCTACTACCAGCACTGTAAACTGGCAGCTGTTAGGATCAATTCACGTTGCTATCATGAAGTGATGAGGATGCGTAGCACATTGCAGGAGGTATTTATTATCCAGCTGCGCTGGACCTGAAGTGATTAAGATCATGTTATGTATTTTAGAACTATTGTAGCAATTCGAATGGCTCTGTCTGGGATAATTGTGTTTGTTTCTTTATGTTAAATTTACGAGCACTTTTATACCTTCTCCCCATGTCCTTGCAGATTTTCCATGGTAATTTGCAAAATAATCCTGATTGCTCTTTCAAAACTCCTTTCAACATGCTGTCTGCAAAAAAGTCTAATATGACATTTGGGCAGCGCGTGGAGCTGACAGTTCATCCTGAAGACCACTGCTGCTTCACCAATATTCATGTGTTTTCTGTCTTCCTCAGTCTAATCATTAGCTTGAAAAAAATCTTTTTATCAGGAACATTCATTTGTGTTGTTGCATTACCAAAAGATACCTTGATCATCTTGTCACTGCTGTTGCAATATATGTGGTCATGTGCTAAATGCTGCAACATTGTTCACATTTACTTGTAAATAATTCCAAAAAATAACTGTCTGATTTATTCTGTAGGTTAATTGAAGTGATGGCTGCCCGCTCTCTTGTTGCTGCAACCACTGCATTACGCCTCCCTGTCCATCCCGAGCTGCAAAGAGAAAATGTTCTCGTCAGAATGCTACCAGTGTATTGTACAATATGACAGTCGCTTTGGCCCTCTGAGTGATGAATGGCTCTACTTAGACTGTATTGCATTTGGTTTAATTTCAGTGGGCACACATGATTCATTCTATTTTGTGCTGCAGAGTCCCTGCAGCACATAAGGTATCGGAGAGTTTCATTTTGGCAAGTTGGTAATTGCCTGCCCTCAGTATGTTTACTGTAGTATTGGTCCACATCGGTTTGCGGGGAGAGGGAAGGTAGGCGAGGAAATCATGAGCGTGACTGAAATGAAAATGTAGGATGCAAAAAAAAAAAAAAAAAAGGGAGGGCCAGAGTTCCAAATAATTCACACCTTTGATGAGGCCAGAAAGGAGCTCCAGAAACTAGCAGTCACCCAACATTGCTAGCTTTAGTGCTGGGTGCTGAATTCTTTTACAAATCTAGCCTCTGGTACTTTGCTGGAGGTGTTTCATTTGAATGTTTAGCAGTTTCTTCTGCGTTTTTTACTTTGTGTGTATGTTGTGGTTTTTCTTTTGTTGTTGTTTTTAAACCAGGTCGTGTTTGGTGACCCGGAAGTATTACTTCCCCTGCCACCCTTCTTTGTCCTTCCCCTCTGTTTTTCTCCCCTCGTTGTCTGGTAGGCTGACTCCAGACGCTTGTATTTCCGCTTCTGCTTGGCTGACAGGGTAAACCCACATGTGTAGTAGTTTACATATGTAAAACTAATATGGTGACGAGAAATCAATCTTGGTAATAAAATTAGCTGAGTCTTTCGCTTACTCTTTTGCACAACTGAAGACCGTATCATCTGCATTAAGGCAGTTTTATGGCCTAGTTTTTTAATGGAGTGTAAACCTGCATTAATCATGTGTGGAGGGAGGAAGATATCAAGCATAAATCTCCTAAACATCGGATGGTTTTCCATGCATCTAACCACATAGAGATTATGAAACGCTGACAAATTAAAAGAAATTTTGTACTACACTTGTCAG
Organism: Cariama cristata; assembly: GCF_000690535.1. NCBI lineage: Eukaryota > Metazoa > Chordata > Aves > Cariamiformes > Cariamidae > Cariama > Cariama cristata. The sequence goes on along the minus strand of NW_009594219.1, from coordinate 68,621 downwards.
TCAGCGCAAAGAGCAATTGCTGATACTCTCCTTGCATTATTCAGTAGAAATATCATGAAGGAGAAGAGTTAAAGGTCTGAAGGTCTACTGGCTCAGCACTCCTGTAAGAACATTCATATGATTATGTGACATTGTTGGGCACATCTGCTAATCATATCTCCTGTAAGACTGTGCGGGGTGATATTTTTGTTGTTGTCTTTAATACAACGTGCCTTGCTTGCATATCAAAATAAAGTCATCACTTGATGACTTTTACAATATTAACGGGCTTGAGAGGAATTACAGCAGGGAATCTGATGTTGAGTTGGCTGTAGTATAAGAATGCTGTCCTGTGCTGGAATTCTGACTTCTGCAGATAAGGCAGAAGGAAGGGTGATGATTGGCTTGCTAGGTCAGGAGTTTAAAAGATCTGAAGAGAAAAAGATTATTCGTGGGCTACTTTTCCTTGATGATATTGGCAACCCTCCCTTTACTTGAATGGGTGTAAAGTTGGATGCATCCTGGTATGTTTTATGGGATACGGTAAGCTGTGTGATGGCCTCACTTCACTACTGACTCATCTGCTGACATGGAGAAATCCTTTTGTGCACTTAAAACATAGGTGATAATTCTTACCTACTTCATAATATAATCCTGAGATTTAATTCAGTTATGGTTGGACAGTGCTGCTGAAGAGTGGTTTCATATGTAGAGGAAGGTAGAAAAAGATGTTCTCATGAGTTTTCCATTATTTCAGATCTCAAATGGGCAAGGCTCTTGCAGTGTTTAGAAAATTTCTGTTGTTAGTATGTGTTTTTGATCTTGGTTTGCCAAATTATATTTTTTACAGTTTCTCCTATATGTACTTCACAGTTTCTCCTCTTTTGTGATTGCTGCCACGTGTCGTGGGGGTTGAGGATTGGACAGCAGACTTCTCTTTATTCTACCTTGCACATACTTGAAGAGAGTATGTGTGTGTGTGTGTGGTTCATATTTGTTTTCTCGCTCTGAATACACATGGCTCCGGGTTTGCTTAGGCTAACTCTCCCTTCTGGAGGAAAACAAACAAACAAAAAAATCACATTCCGAAATATACTATGACCCATTTTTCTCATTAAAAAAACCTCGTTTAATTTCAGAGGCTCTGTTTCATCTCATGTTTGCACACTCTGTTTCTGCCTGTTCATTGTCTTGCATTAGACCTCCTTACTCATTGGGCTCCCTTTTCATGGTGAACTTCATGGACACAAGTGAATAGCATGGAAGGAAGCGAGCGCGGATTTTCTTCTTTGTTAGAGTTTAGCTACCAGGGTAGACAGCTAGCTTCTGAGCCAGGGCGTGAAGTGTGTGTGTTCTGGGGCCAATTAAGCATTTTCCGTCTCATGCGGGGATTTTTGTTAATTTTTGAAGTGTCCTATTTTCACAGAAAACTAAGGTTAAAAATCACTCCTCTGAGCAAATAGAATGATGAATCGAAGAACTTCTTGACAAATCTTTCTGCATAAATGTAGGGTTTACTGTTAGGGAAATTTTGACAAAAGTCAAAACAATACACGGAAGGGGTAAAGAACTAGGTGTCTGGGAATCTCTTTGATTATGCTGTGTTTTGCCTTTGGCTATGTTATGAGTTGGATGTCAGTTGTCGACCAATATAAGCTTTTAATAGTTAAATGCTGCCTTTGTCTGTGGGGACAAAACCAAACTCCTTAAATCAAGAGGGTAATTAATTTTCCTGACAAGCTTTCAAAATGCTTGATTGAGATTTTAGCCCTCATATATATGACTTGACAGTTTGCATTTGCCTTCTCCCACCCCCTCGTGAAAACTGTGTGTGTTGCTGAATCATATTGTTAACATGTACAAATCCCCGTAACACCAAGAAACGAGATTGCCATTTAATGTGTAATAAAAACTTTGGAAACTACCCCTTCAGATGCTTCCAGAGCTTGGAAATGCATCTGCATATATCTGCTTTATGCATAATGTTTCAAAATCTTACTGGAAAAGGTCCTTTATTCTAAAACCTGCCATTAAGCTCTGAAGCCAAGGAAATTGCGTAACGTTTTTGGTGTGATGGTGACAATGTTTGCAGTCAGAAGCAGTGGGAGGAATGGAGGCCCTGGACAGTAACTGCAGTGCTGGCTCTTGGCTCCTCCTGTCTGCTCGCTTGGAGGACTTTGTAGCTTGATGTCTCTCCTCTTTCCTGTAATAGCTCCTAAAAGACAACTTCAGCGATGATTCCGCTGCAGCACTCCTAGCCCTCGGGCAAGCTACCAGTCTCGATAAGCCTACGGTTCTCAAGTGTGGCCGTGCATTTGCGGGTTAACTTGGAAGCCAGTAAAACTGGGCTATTGTGTATCTGCGGAAAATCTGGCCCTGAGGATTTTTTGGCTGAATGCTACACTTTTGTCGTGTATAGTTCCCCTTGAGCCAAATTAGTTCACTGACTAATAAATTTAGGTGAAAATTGAGACTGAGAAATCCGAAAGTTTTGTTTGTAGTTCTGCCATTGCCCTTTTGTGTTAACTTCTAGCAAATTACTTACCTTCTGTGTGCAAAACATACCCATTTAGAAAAGGTCAAAAGTAGGTGGTCAGTGGGTCAGCTTCTGGCTCAGTTTACCCGTTACTCTGTTAAAGGTCTGGGATTGTTTAGCCAGATTTCCTGGTTGAATATCAATGTTGATTTCCATTTTTGCAACCTATCTTACTGTATAACTATTCTCAGGAGCCAGGAGTATAATGGCATAATATGGGCTGAATGCAGTAAAGACGGTACTGTTTTTTTATAACTGGGTTCAGAATAGTTGGGAGCCAAGTTACATTAGGTATATTGTAAAATAGCCTAATAAAAGTGACTTATTTAATGAGAGTAGGGAGTAATTAGGTGGTTTAATTTCAGGAGGGAAATCTCACTATAAAATGAATTGTTATTTTTATGTTTCATTATTCATTACACATATGACAACAGTTTTTTATGAAGATAAAAAAAAGTCATGTCAAAATATGCTACGCAGAAGTACAAGGAAAAAGTGATCAGGATATTAGATAAAATAGAGAGTTCTGTGAAGCAGAAACTTTGAGTCCCATAAAAAATGTCAGGAGGAGGAGAATCTGATTCCAGTGCTGCCTTCCCACAGCTCTTGCAGTAACTCTAGCTTTTGTTTTAGGAAAGTAGCATTTGAGTTCTGAATACAATTGGGCAAGTGTCTTAATTATAGAACTGAGATGAGACATGAGGGCATGAGCTTTAGATATGGCATGGGCTCTACAGTACTACCTAATGTAGTATTCTGCCTGCCTCAGTAAAGCAAAATTCATGGGAGGGGGTAGGAGCACACGGTGGGTCATTGAGGTAGATGATCTTTTCAATTACACGTGTTTTACAGCATGCGTATGATTCTTGAAAGATCAGTATGGAGACAGGATTTTTGTGTTGGGCTGTGCTAGTACCCTCTGAATGGTGGCCACTGATTTTCTTTTGTATCAATGGAATGACTAAGATTCGTGGTAAGTGGCTTCAGGCAGGTGTCATCCTGTTTGTTAGCCTGTATGGATATCTGTAACAGCTCTTGCTGTAGTTACAACTACTGTAAAACCGCAAGAGTCAATATTCTGTCACCTGTGCCAACCACTAAGGTTCACGTCTCGCTATTTATAGAAATTGCATCACTGTGTATGTGGGCCTTTGTCAAGGCGAGGCTTTTTTTGGTCCGAGAGCATTCCTGAGGGAGCTAAAGCTGTCCGGTGACTAGAATTGTAAAATAGAATCAGAGCTTTGATCAGTGACTTGCTGTGTAATTGTGTCACTTATCTCCCTTGTGTTAAAGGTGCCTGCTTTTGAAATCCAAGAATTGTAAGTCTAAACAAAACTAAAAGTCACTATAACTTAACTGCTGCCGCCTTCTGCACATAAAAAATGCAATTGAGTGCTGTAAGGAGCAGCTAATACAATTCATCTGTAGTCTCAAATGAAGACCTCATATCCGAAGAGCACTTAGCATAGCAGTAGTTTGAATTCTAAAACTAAGCTGTCTTGTGCAGCAACCCTTCAGCTCCTGGCTTAGCACACGCTGTCCAGATGGCACTGCACAGCACTCAGAATACGCAGCTACTAACCGGTTAATTTATTTCCTTTCTCCAGAGGGCTCCTGTTTCAACATCCCGTGAAGTGACCAAGGTTACGTTTCCAATATCTGAGTTTGGCAAAAGGAGAATCTAGGATTTAATGCAGCCTGGCACTGACTTCGCAGTGGCCAGATTGGATGCTGAGACCACCAAGGTTTAGTTTTGTTGTCTTGTCTTGACTTTCCCAACAGCAGTGGGAACATACATAATTACCGGATATGAAATCACTTGGTGAAGTGCTGCTTCTGTCAGCTAATTAGTAGATCTGTGAATTAAGTTACTTTATGATTTGTGACAGAGATCCCACACCAAGCACTGCTTTCATCTAAATGGCTGGAAGTGCAGCTAATAGTATGTGATGGCCAAACCCTATATTGCTTCAGTGACATTTTCTTCATAGCTGTTTGAAAGAGGTTCTGTTCTGAGGGAGGATTTGATGGGCTGGCATGAGGCAAATGAGGTTGAAATTAATTATCACCAAGAGCTGTTGTTGTTCGTATATCTTACACCTGTGCAGTCCTGCACAAAGGGCACTTGAGGATTGTGCTTGGAATGGCTTCCTGTAATTCACCAGGTGAGTTTTAATGGCCTTTTCGGTGCAGTAAATGTCAGTAACATAGATCAAAACCATGCTTATAGTAAAGTAAATATGGAAGAGAAATGTATGACTTCTCCCCTTCAGTTCCACTTGCTAATACCTCGGAATTATCTGTGCCTTTATTGTCAGCTTTCATTACCTCTCCTCCCTCCCCCATACACTGATAAGTAATACTGTAGTCATCATAACAAAATGACTCAGGTTAATTTCATGTTAATATTACCATTTTACTGCCTAGGACACTTTACATATGTAGGCTATGTACCTTGGTTTTATTGATTCCTCTTCTGTCCATTTTCATCTATGCTTGTGGCTGTTCAGTCTCTCAGATTTTTAAGGAAATAAATTGTATGTGACCGTCCATGTGTACCACATTTGGTAGCAGGGAGCTACATTTTCAGTGAGGGACTCTAGAACTTATTGTTAAACTAACAGGTGAAATAACGTTATTTTAAAAGAGTAGTTGAGTCTTGATGCTCCTGGTGCACATTGCTAAGAATGTCTTCGGAGTGGGCAGAATGACTCAATCCCATTGCTGAAAGGTATGGTATATTTAGGGGTCATGTGCCTTCTTAGTAATGTGTGAGTCGTCACAGTGAAGCTGATTTGGATCATATGTATCTAATTAAAGGAAACCCATGTGACTATCAGAAACTGATGGTTTGGAAAAATTGTGAGCACTGTGACTGTCAAGCTTTGTTACTCTGGAATGGCACTGCGGTTGCTGCTGTGAATGTTGCTGATACCAGTAATACCCTAGTCCTGTTGTTTGAAGGCTTGCTGGAATTCCAACAGAAGTAGATTTAGTCGATGAGGACTAAGTCTCAGTGATACTAATTGATAAATTTTCCATAGCAATGACGCATTCTGGCATAGTGTGGGTTCTCGCGCTGTTGGCTGGAGGTTTTATTTCAGTCACATGTGACTGAGCAGACAGTGGTCAAAAACTGAGTCTGCCTCCTGGTAGCTGACCTAAAAGGCAGGAAGGGCGGGAGTAGAAGCAAGCAGTGTTAGTTGGCATTTCTGGGTGTCAAAGCGCTAATGAAAGCAGCACTGTGTTGGTTTTCTGCCTGGACTCTCCAATTTGAGGCTTCTCTTTATTGGAGTTCTCTCTGCTTCCCATTTCCATAGGATCAGCCAAAAAGATGCGTCTCTCACTGAATTGCCTTTCAACTCAATGTAAGGAGGTGGGGGTTTTTTTTGTCACAAGGTAGCAAGTTTCTTTAGGTGATTGGTAGTATATTGTCAAAATACCATTGTGGTTTTTCTCTCAGGTCATTATAGAACGTAGAGAGCTAAGGTTGCTTCTTGTAATAGGAGTGAATGAGATGAGGTGTAGAGTATTATTTTCTTGTCCTGGTGATGAATTCTATGTCCTGTGAAGCAAATGATGCATGTATTTTTCTATGAATACCAGATATATCCTTACCTGTGTCATAGTTCTGACACTTGCCATTTTGCAGGGGGGAAAGACCTGATCTATAATTAGCCATACAGTGTGGAGACCTGCTGGAATATGAAGACCTTCAGGAGAAACACAGTTTTGTTCGTACTTTACTTTGATGCAGGCTGCAGATGAATCGGTATAAATTACTTAGATTTACATGTGATTTATGAATACCAGGGTTATGTATATGAAACTGAAATATGTGGTGGTGTTCTTAGAAACATTGAAAACCTTTTGTCTACAAGGCCTGGAACAAGTTCAGGTCTTTCTTGCTGAAAGTAGCAGGTGTTTTCTTGTTCCTCTGTTAGATGAAAATTTAATTTGAGGCAGCAGAATTTCCCTGGGAGGCAAGTTCCATCTTCTGGGGGGCAGCTCTCATACTGGCTGGTATGTGTTTTGGTGTATTCTCTGGTCTATTTTTCACCTCCTGACTCATGTCTTGTATCTTGAATATAGCTGTTCCGGTCCAAGGAATGGGCTTTCTGATCTGTCCGTATAATAGCTAGAGATCCTGATGTGCAACTGGAGGCTGAAACACTGATGAAATGTAACTGCTAAATAAGCAGTGCAGGTGTTACGATGTAAGTGCTGAGCTAGACTCACATGAAATGACTGAAGTAAACAAGTTTGACTAGCTTCTAACTGAAGAAAGACTTCACTCTAAAATTTTGATTATTCAAAGTGGTCCATTACACAGTGAGGCAAAACAGCGATTATTCATAAGATAAATATTAAGTCTGTAGACATAAACTGCTGTAGATGTAAACCAGCTACATTCCTCATACAAGGTAGACTTAAAATTCTTTACAGTGCAAAGAGATCGAGTTTGATAGAAAGGTCAGTTGTCAAGATTTTGTATCGTTCCTAAGTGAGCAGTTATTTTATCACTTAGATTTTCTGTGTAGTCGTGATGGAAAGTAGGAATGGTCAAGCTGTGAAAAGGGGCAGCTGATGGGCTGGGGAGAAGCAATAGAAAAAAAGTAATGAAAGAATTAGGTAGGAAAGAAGAGACAGGTGATGATGCAAAGTTAAAGAAGTAGATGTGTCAGCTCTGTTGAATTCTGAGTTATACTCTGTTCTGTTCCATTCTGTCAGCTCATGCTATTGTGATTAGGGAGCCGAAGGAAAAATCTAGGAGTGTGACTGAGACTTTTGCCTTCTATCCTGTTACTCTGTCACTTCAGTTACAGCCTCCGCCACCTTACCCTTTTCTTCACTGCTAGGTCTGGAGCTTTTACAGCAGGCCTCTGAGCAGCTGGAGTTTCTGACTTTGTCTCCCTCATTTAACAAAGATCATGACTTTCCTGGAATCTCTACAACAAGCAGACTTTAAGGGGGCAGCATTGCCAAACAGATTGTTGCTTCCATGCCCCTTTAAAAGAAATCTCTTATTTCTGTTTGCAAAGGCATACCTAGATCATGGTGTGCAAATCTTTTCTAACCAGTTTTCTCAAGTGTGCATTTAGCAAATCAAGGCATGGATGAGCCCTGCTGTTCTCACATATTCAATTCCCCCGTCACTTCTAATGTTTTCCTCAGCATATAATAGCAGCAGTACCATCTTTCCTACCAGTATCTCCATTTCTTCTTCACAAGTATTCTCCAGAAATAGTCCCGCTTCTGTGGATTGTTACTGTTCCCCAGTGGCAAACTCCCTCTGCATGGTTTTTAATGTAAAGAATCGGATGATTAGGTATTTGACAAGTGCATTCAGCACTGAAATACTAATGAATTGCATTATCTCTTGGGGCAGAGGGTTATTTTTTGTCATTTTACCAGCAGAATAGAGTAACGATGCTTTTGGAGGTGTGCGGGCAGAGAAGGTTAAAGTTTTGTTGCATGTAAATGCAAGCATGTCCTCCTTTCTCTTCAGTAAGACTTTAATATAATTTGCAGCCATTGTTAACTTGTCATACTCCCCTCAAAAAAATCCCTCAATGGTTTAAAAATTCAGTCTGTGTATATTAGCCTCATGCTTGTGAAATTCAGATTTTTATCATTGAACGAACTTGAATTCCAGGTTCATTATGGCAAGAAATCATTACATTGATATTAAAGGAATCTGTGGTCCAGCTCTCTAGTTTCTGATAGAAATTAATTTATTTTGGAATTCAGAGTATGAATCTACTTTGTCTGCTCCCATTCTTCCAGTGTGACAACTGTGTTCATTGTTCTGGTCTGGTTTGCTGCTGCTCCCATCACTACGGTTATCTGAACACCTGATGGGCGGTGCCGAAGAGGATTAGCTCGCTCTTATTTAATTGATGCAGCCCAGCACAACTAAGATAGCTATGTAGGCAAGCGCGATTCAAGGAGAAGGCATATATATATATATATATTTTTTTTTTTTTCTGATTATGAAGCAGCTATGCTTCCATAGAGTTTACTGTTTAGAGACTGGATTAGCTGTTGTCCCATACCTATGTCCCTGTTTCTACCAGTGCAAAGCGAAATTAAAATGTGATCTTTTGACTGTGAGGCCTCAGTCTGCCCTCGCAGTGCTGTGAGTGAGTCAAAGTGCAAATTAATGGTCAATCTGTCATTTAAGGTGTCAGTCAGCTGGGTTCTGTTTGAAATTGCTATCGACTCCCTCTGACCTTGAGAAATTAATTTAGTTTATCGGGTTTTCATGTTTGCAAAACAGAGCAGTACTTCATTAGAATGCCAAGTTAGCTACTCTGTATGAATATGAGAGCTTTGTCTTTTACCGAATCACACCAATGGTGTCTAGTGTGCTATCATACAAAACTCTACACTCAGGCTTCGAAACTAAGAACGGAACTGTGCCTTTGCGAGGGCACGGAGGTCGGACTGAACAGAATAGGATGCAGAATTGGAGTCTAAAACCAGGAACATGAGAGTGCCAGAAGTGGATATGCATTATTGATGCGATGGCCGTTCCAGAGTTAACAGCAGCAGCAAGCAGGCTTCCTGATCTGGGACATGTGCTGGAAATAGCCCAACTTGCCTCTAAGATCCAGCAGAATAAGAGGGGTTCCTTCCGATAGCCTGGTTCTCCAATGTTAGTGAGAATTGGGGAAAAAGTGATCGCCTAGCTAGCGTTCCATGGCTGCAAAGTAGCCAAGAGAGAGGTCAGAATTACTTAGCGGGGACAGTATTTTTAAAGTTGGAAAAAAGTGAGTAGATTTCTCTACTATTCCTGGAGTTGAACAGTGTAGCTTCATTTTAAATGAAAATGGGCTCAACGTTTCTTAAAATTTCTCTGTCAGAACTTCTAGACGAATGCTGAAGAGGCTTGAGATGGCTTTGTCACTAGGCCTTTTTAGGGATATCTACTACCACTGAAACCTATCCACTTAAAGGATCCAGCTTTTTACAGGTTCATGCAGTACACAAAGCATCAAATGCTCTTCTATCAGGTTTTTTGTGTTTGAGGTGAGCCAGTTACTCGTCTGTTTTTGAGCAAAACAAAGAATAAGAAGCCTGATCTGTAACTGGCTTAGGTAAAATTACTCTCGCACACTGCACTTGAAAGTGAAATGCGGACCATATTCTTTACAAAGAAAATAGCTACTCATTGCTCACCTAAACCATTTTGAAAAGTGAGAATGACAACTCCTCGCTGTTTTATGGCCCTTGTATATCAGATTTGAATTATTTTAAAATATCGATTTATGTCTACAGATAGACTTTTCTGTATATCCTGATCAAATGTGTATTATAGCTGATTTGAAGCTTTTGTTTTGAAGAGAGAGAAAGCGTCTTAAACTGAGAGATATTTTTCTGTACTGTGACTGAAGAGTTAATGTGAACATTTGAGCTTCAAGGTGAAATTTCTCCTTTCTCTTTTTGTAGCAGATTATTTGTTTTGAAATGAACAAGAAAGATCAGACAGGAGTTGGGCCTTGCTGATTATGCATTATCCTGACCTGTTTCATAGGGCGAGTAGCATTCACAGTAGCAGGAAATCTTTGGATGATTTAGGAACTTGGTGCCTCCTGAAAGTCCCTCTGCCGTGTGTATTTCACGTTAGCTAATCAGTTTGGTATGGGGAGGTAATATTTAAACTAGCAGAAAATCATTAGATGATTTACCAAACAGTGAAAACGCACGATGAGACCGTGAGGCTTCTTTTGGAATGGAAAATGATTTAATTATTCTTTGCTGTTCAAGACATTCATCTTGGTAAAAATTAAAATGATTGTGTCAGGCAGAAAATTGTGTTCCATGTTAATATTTGCTGTGAACGAACAAATGGCAGAGTGTCCGTTGGTTTCTTTGTCTGGCTGAAAAAATGAAATACATTCTGTGGTCTTTTTAATACCTAGTAGTTTTTCAAAGCTAATAAGGGAATTCTGTAAGCCTGCTTGCGCTTTATATTTTAATTTAAGGAAGTCTGTATCTTTGTCTAGTGGAATTATTCTCTCTTTCCTTTCTCCCTCAGTGCTAGAATTCTTGATTGTGTATTTACATCTGTGTCAGGTAAGTGTTGCCACAGTGTCTTATCTTACCGGGCAGAGGACACTGTACTGTCATCTGTTTTCTGTGGAGACCTGAGTGGGTTTTCCTGCGTGTTGTCCTGGGGTTTTCTTGTACTTCGTGTGGCTGCCTCCCCCTGTGCAGCCGGGATGTAAGGTGCATGCTCCTTTACTGGTTTGCTGGCATTTTGTACTCATTCCGCATAGCACAGAAACAATGGAGGGCAATAATAAAACTCCAGCTTCCTAAAAACTTGAAATACTAGATGGATATGCGTAAAGGAATTTATTTTGTGGAGGGGGGGGGGGGATTAGCTAAAATTCAGTGGGATCTGATCATGCCAGTCCTGGAAATCAAAGAGACTACACCACTGGATTCTGCTCTTACCTAAAGCTATGGGACTCAGTTTTGCTGCCATGCAACTGGCCATGGGATACAGAGCAAGCGGGAATGTATAGCGTACTTAAGGACAGCATTTGTCCGACAGTAGTAAAACTAAATAATTAGAAACCTTTCACATACTGTTGTGTTTCCATTTTTGTTCTTTCATAAACTGGTGTTTTGAAATTGTTTCTTCAGTAGCGCAGTGTTTAGGCTTAGGATACTGAGCCAGATAATCAGCTGTCTCTCACAGATTTCTATACGTATTTTTTTAAAGCCAGAAGGAAAATTTAGATAATCCAGTTTAGTCTCCTCTCTGACTGAAATATTTCACTTGTTAACCCTAGATGGAGCCCAGAGATCTTTTTCAAGCTGGTTCTGACTTCTTGCACCTGAGAATCCGGTCAGTTATTTCTTGTCTCTTCAAAAGGAGATAAGAGCACAGGCTCAAGTTTAAATACAGCCGAACTGGGAACCCCCCCAAAAGCACGCTGACGTGTACGAGTGTTTCTGTCCACATCTTCCCTCCTCCCACGCAGCGATGAAAGCAGGGGCAGAGGAGGGGGGATGAGGTTTCCAGCTGCCTGCTCTGCTCTAATCTCACCATTTGGGATAATCCCTGGGAGTGCTCAGTGAGCGAAAGGGTTACGTTCTGCACCGTGTTTGACCTCAGCTCTGAGTCATTTTGGAACATGACAAATGAAGTGCATCCAGTGGGCAGACGGGGAGGGAGTGAGGAGGGCATAGAAGGCAAACTAGATTAATGTTTGTGTTGTCCCATATGGCTTTCAGACCTTTATTTTGAATCCCCTTAAGGTGATCAAACTACTCCAGCATAAAAGGGATGAAGATTAAAATGGTTTCTGCTTGGTTTGACCTTGTTACTTTTTAAAATATTATAATAGAATATAAATAAAAATATGTGCTGCACTACAGTCTGCTAAACTCTGCTTTTCAGGCTAAATTTGATGATACTTGAAGGAAAAGATAGATACAAACCCTTTCCCTGGTAAAGGGAGGGAAATGTTAACCTTTGCATGTTTCAAGACATCCAGGTTTAAACTAGAAATCTAAATTGCAACACTTGATAGATAAATATTATTTTGGGGAAAGCAAGACCCAGTTATGGGCTGAGATACGAGGAACAATGTCTACTCAGAGTTGAAGTACAGACTGAGAACCACCTGATAATGTTGTTGTCAACTATAGTTACCTTCATTTCAAACCTGTAGTTAGAATAACTTTTTTTTGTTAGCAGCCAGGAATAATGACATTAATTAAATTTAACCAACAAAGCAATTTAACTAGCATGCCACACCTGTTCTTCGCTATTCATTTAATTGTATATTGTACAGGCAAATCTCTGGTTTTACTCATTCCCTCTCATTTTTTAAAATCTCCGTTTGCTGGGGTAGCCTCGAACTTAGGTCCATAGGGCACCATGCAAAGAGGGCTCTAACTCTGCTTGAATGAGGAGGAAGGATTAGGGCTTTTTAGCTTTGAACTTTATTTTTCCTCCCCAATTATGCTATTGTATCGTATCAGGCTCTTTGCAAGCATTTGAAACGCTTTTATATAACCACATAGCATGTCCTATGGGGAATCCTTTTAGCCTGGCAGATCCTAGGGACACTACTGTAATATTACTTTAACGCTATTGTTAGCGGTTAGTTAACTACTAGGGAAATGGAGAGTCGTCTTCTATGCAAGTATTCAAATGTGTGACATGAGCAACCAGGTATTTGCTTGCTGTCCTTTCAGTTTAGATTTTCACTGTAACATACATCCACACCTGTAAAGGGTTATATATGTGTATGTATGTATATAAGACAAAGAAGTACTGAGGAGTATATTATGTGCATTTTAAGTCATGAGTTTCACAGTAAGTGGGAGGATGCTTAATTATGTTCAGGCCTCATAAATCAGTGAGGCCAACCATGTTTTCAAGCATTAAGCCTTTAGCCTGTACTCAATCACAAAAACAGAGAGTCCTGATGATGGTGTAATCTAAATCCATTACTGTTATGCAGAGACAATATCCCCTCAGCAGATTTGTTTAAAACTGGTAATACATTAAAAGCTTTTATATAATGAGAAGGAGTTCAGCACAAAGCTTTTCTGTATGTTCTTTACAAAGAGTTTTATTTGTCATACAAATTCTATAAACAGTACTGTGTTTGCAGTGGAAGATGAGAGTTTTGCTAAGTCTCTTCCAATAGGACGCACCATAAAATTACAGCTACTGTTCTCCTGTGATACAGCTCATTTATGAATCACTGCAGTGATCACTATAAAGAATTGTTGATTGCTAAGATAAAAGGTGTTTTCTGTAATAAAGATTTTATTATAATATATGAAGGTTAAATATAGTCTGTTGACAGATTGGTAGTATTTTCGTCTATCCTTTCCTAGGGCTAGTTTTCTGATGATTTCCTAAGCACAGAAATCGTTTGTTAGTTCCACTTCAGAAACACCTCTGGCTTCAACCTGCTTTAGGCAATGGAAGAGAAAATGAGTCAACAGTAACAAGCAACTGCTGTGATAGTTTTTGAGACCCAGGTAGATAGTTTACAACAGATAGAGATGTATGTAAAAGTAAGCTACTGGAGTTGATTTCCTTTACCCTTTAAAAACAAAAAATGGGGAGCCATACCTGTCCTAGGGCTTCAGTTGTATAGAACATGCAGGCATTGCGAAGCGTGGGACCAGACACCTTCTATGGTTCACCCACCATTAGCTTATTGCTAAGAGCTTACACCGGAACTAGAGAAATACTCTTCTAGCTGCTCTTGAGTAACATCATCTCAATTACAATGGGAAAAAAGTTCGCAAACTATTCTTTTTTAATTTCTCTCTTAATTGTAGTTATATCTGTTTGCTAGTAGTTCTCAGAATTATATTATTAATGTTCCATTTTTTGAGAATATCTGGTTATTTACAAATTTGCAAAGCTTAAAACTAGAGATAATCTTTTTTTTGAAGTGTTGCTGACAATTCTAATTAATTCTTTGTCCAGGCTTGTTTGCGCTGCCTGCAGATTGTTCACAGTGTTTAGAATTCTTAATGATATTCTTATAAACTAATAGGAATGAAAAGGTGTTTAGTTTAATTTTTGCATAGATCAGGAATGCGTTTTCCCCTGTTTCTCACCCTACTGAATTTTAGCTCAGTAGTAAATATATTCTTTGTTAGTGCCACAAAGTTTGGTTCTAGATAGATACTTTTTCAGTATGATTCCCAAGGCATTCAGCCCAAAGTGTTCTTTTCATAGCTAGGAATATTAAACTCAGAACATCAGAGTTTGTAATTGAACAATAAGTGTTAGCTATAGCAACACTGCTTATGCACATTACAAATCTGTAACGTTTGCCACTCATCTGATTAATTTCACAAATACAGTTCAGAGAGTTTTCTGTGAGACTCTTTAAAGAAAGCATATGGATTTTGCTCCTAACTCCCATCTGTTTGCGTATCCTGCATTTTAAAGGAAGAGTACAATAGTGAGATAATGAATTTGGGTTAGCTTGTCTGTTTTCTCAGTGTTTCTTCACTCTGCCAGGTTTTGTTTCTTTAGACTGTAAATAACCTAGCACCAAAATAGCTGCCTTGCTGGCGTCATGCTGTCAAATCTACAGGTGTATTCACATGCTTGTATAGAATCCATCAAAGTCAGATATTTGAGGAACTCCTATTGTGTTAAAAGTTAAATAGCATTAGCAGCACCCTACCTTCTGCCATTTATAAATGACTGCTGCGTACTGCCTCACAGTTATTTCTGTTCTGATTTCCTGTACCAATAATTCCCTGTTTCCTAGAGTAGCATGTGGAATTGTTTCTGCAATTGCTTGCCCATTGAATGCACAAGCCTGTGGAGACAACATTACATTATCGAGATGTGCTAAGTGGAAGAGAGATAATGGGAGTCTGCGGAGAGTTTGCTGTGCTGTCAAAACAAGTAGCGATCACGGGTTCTATCACTACTGAGCTGAACATGTACAACAACAACAGGGTTGGAGAAGTGAAATTTCATTCAGAAACTTTCACGGCAAGTCTCTGTGCTCTGAAGTTTCCTTCACCTATGGGGTCAGTGGAGTGACCCCTCTCTTGTTGGGGTCTGTTGACCCTAAGGCTGACCTTCTTCTAAAGACTTAAGGCAATAAATAGCTGTAGTAGGAACAGATCTTCTGGGAGTTTTTTGGTGGGTGAAAGCCTAAACTGTCCATTGGGGTGTCAAAGAGTATTTCCCCGAGATGCTCACAGGTGAAGTGCTTACCTGCCATAGTCTAACCTCACACATGGAGTGCCCACAGCAGGAGAGAAGTGTGTGAAGGGCCTGGGGCAAGCGTATAGCCCTGCAACGACGTGTCATGGCTGAGAGAAGGACTTCTGTCTCTGTGTGTGTTTTTGTGTTACCAGACAAAAAAATATTATTTGTTGGACTGAAGACTCAAGGCGTGTGCAAGTTGTAGCCTTTATAGTGCAATGAAGTTCAGGCTGACGCTTATACTCTTTCATGAGCTTGAAAATCAGGAAGCTGAACTAAATCAGATGTGATGTATTTGTGAACTGAAGATGGGAAGTCTCTTGACACTGCAGAATTAAGAACAGTGTGTTTGACTCAAAGGATGTGCCGTTTCTGAACTAGTTTGCCTATATTCATATTTTTATTCTGTGTTTTTGACTTTTCCGTGGGGAACATCATAGATCACTAAGGCTGGCTACTTTGAATATTACCTGTATACTCAAACCATACTAATTCCAGCTACTTTGGCCTGCAGCTTGTCTGTTCTGAACTTTATCATTCAAACCAGGTGCATACGTGCAAGCATCCAAGAACTCGGGAAAACAGAAAATCCAAATCTGAATCAGAACTGAGTGACTCTGTCCCATCCCCAGTTCATAATAAGGTTGGGACAGCAGTTCTGTGTTGCTGATTTGACCTTTCCATTGCCTACGGTATGAGCTCTTGAGTGGGTAGCCATTATATGTGTATGTATTCAGTGTGTATATGTCCTTTTCAAAGTTACTGAGTTGTTTATTTTGTTTCCTTGTCAGAATGATCACAGATAGTGCATCTGTTTGAGTTATAACAGTGACGGTCAGGACTGATAACAGACTATTTTAAGCTACTCTTAACAACAGCCTGTGAAACTGCAAGGTTGTGTGAAAGATAGCGATGGAGGTTTATGGAGCTGTGGAGTGAATTATTAACTGATGCTTCTAGCCCAACATGACAAATAAAATTCTATTGCAGAAAGATACTCAATTGTGTCAAGCATTGATTTTTGAAGATGTCTAACAAATGGCTTCTGGGTAAGCACACTATCTTTCTTAATTTGTCTGTCTGATCAGTGAGGTTGAAGGGAGAGAGTCGCCAAACAAAATTAGCATTTTCTTTCAGTCATTATCTGTGCTTTCTTAATACAAGGCTTGGAAGCCCTGCTGATTTAAGTGTATAATACAGACATATGTGAATTTCAGATATATTTATTTCCATTTCCTGATAAAATCACTGAAGGAGCATGAATCAACTCCAGACATGGCAAAATGGATACTCATCCCAATGGTGGTGGTTTTGATTTGGGAGTTTTTCGGTTTGGTTTTTTGTTGGCTTTGTTTTTTTAATTGAGGTATATCTGTTTGGCACATTGTTGCTGATTACCGTGTTGTTTCATCTGGCAAACAGTGTTTGTTTTGTCCACTCACAGTAATTAGCCAGGATGATATGAAAAGGGAAGGGGAGAGTAATTGGAAACTACAGCAGCTGAGTTTCTCTTTCGCAAGGCTTGATCCCTGGCTGTGGGTCAAAACCAAGAAAGAAGAAAGAGGAGGTACCAAGTCAGACAGAGAGCACTGCTGCTCCATGAGGTAGGTGATGGCTCCCAAGGATCCAGCCTGCCTCCAAGAAGATCTTGCTGATGGGTAAGATGAGTAATGCGTGCCTATTGCTAATGCTGTGGCGTGGGTCAGCTCCTAGAGTCGTGTGATTTTTCACATCTGGTGCTACTTTTGATAAGATGAGAGAGCTCTCTCCGAACACTTCTTTCCAAGCTAAGCTTTCCTCTGCATGTTCCTTGCCTCAGTCTGGAGCATGAAACTAACTCTGCGGGGTATTAACTTCCCCAGTTTAAATGCTGGATCAGTGGATGGGTGGATCCACCTGCTGCCAATGGCAGTGCCTTTAATATATTGACAGTATTTATACTAAGTAAGTAGATTTACTTTAGCAGGTAGGGCTATACATGGGAAGGGGGAAGCCTTCCTGCTGTTGGCAGGTTTTAACCCTCTCTTGTGTGGCTACAAGACTACAAAGCATGAGGGTGTAACCCCGCCTTTCTGCAAGCACAGATATGCCATCTGTATTGCACGTGATGGCACAGATGCAGTCTGTCAGGGCTGGAGGAGTGCTTTTATTAGGCATACAGATTTATTTCATGAAAGAAATTAGAAGCTTTAAACTTGGAGGCATCTTATTCTAGAGAGGTACAAGGCATCTCATCATTAATGCTCAATGTGCAGATAATTCAAGAGTAGTATCTTACTACAGAAACAGGGTGCACGAGAATTTTTTGTAATAGTTTGGTAGATGGGAGACTGAGAGAAGGAAGAAGATTAACTACTTTACAGATAGCATTGTAGTACTTGCAGTT
Organism: Cariama cristata; assembly: GCF_000690535.1. NCBI lineage: Eukaryota > Metazoa > Chordata > Aves > Cariamiformes > Cariamidae > Cariama > Cariama cristata. The sequence goes on along the minus strand of NW_009594219.1, from coordinate 50,999 downwards.
TGCAATGTTATAAGTGAGGAAGGGTATGCAGAAAGACTACTCGGTTGAAATTTAGGTGTAAAGGCTGGCTTTCCATCATAGTCACATCTCATTGTTCAATCTTATTGCTGTGCTCAGAGGGTGAGAGAGAATGTAATTCACTGTTCCGAAGCATCTGTATTGTTTGTAACTAGTAGAATGAATTAAAAATGGAGTGTGTCGTACTTTGACTTTTCATGTTCGAAGAGGGTACTGTCACAAATTTCTTAATCATGGTGACTTGAAATCTATTTTAAACTTTATTCTTCTTTATGTTTGAGTGTCAGAATAATACTACACAGGTGTTAGATACTGCGTTAGCATTGACATTTACATTTTTGTTTTACATATTCAGTATTCCGAATTTCTAATTTGATCTAATGGACAGAAAGGGATTTGGGGGAGATAAAAGATAGTATTTCCAGTTGTGACTTATGACCAAATTTGTAAACACTTAAGGTATCTAGTGCTAAACAAGATAGGTATAAAATTCATTTCTGAAGTAGATTAACTGCTTACAGACCTGCTTATGTTTTTCTAGCAATCCGTATTGTTCAGTGTGGCTCAATAGGATAACTCATCCTGAGATGGATCTGAACAGTGGTCAGCCGTGCAGCATAATGCAGTACCAAGGGAAGGTACCGGGCACAGGGCTGGGACCAGTATGACCATGCCGATCGAGCCGTACACCCCAGAGGCTCAGGCTCAGCATGGTGCTGATCTGGCTGGTGTTGCACGGAGTGGCTCTAAGTGCCTTTAAAGCCTGACTCGTATTTGAGAGGCTCTGGTTTCCAATCTGCAGTAGCAGAAGCGATCCCCAGCAGTCAGGCTGCCCTCTTACCTTCCCTGTTGAAGGAGTGCCTGAATGTCAGCTCATCAGCTGTCGGCTTGCTATGTGGCTTATTAGTGTAGCTGGAAATCGCTGCATTGTACCTAAATGTTTTAGTTCGTGAGTGTTGGTGGCTGAGGAGACACACCATGCGCGGGTAGCTTTCTGGTGAGGGCAGGAACCCGTTGGTACAGAATGCTGCCAAGGCTCAGTCAACTTGCAGGTACAACTCAGTGATCATAGGAGCCATAAATTGACAAGACATGGGCTCCAGAGTGCCTGAAATGTTTTTTTACAATGCCTTTCAGGAGGTAAAGCCAGGTAAGCCCTTTCAGCAGTTTTGTCTGATTTAACGAGATTCTCAGCTAAGGCCATCATTCAAGAAAGTGCTTATGCACATTCTGTTCAAAGAAGCACTTAACTGTATTTTGCTTAATCTACTGCGTTGCTTTTCCCCTTCTCTGTTTTATACCTTGCTCTGTAATGGCCAATATTTGAGATCTTTGTCGCAGAAAAAAGCAGTGCATTGAGAATAGTGGTGTGACCTCCGCATGCTAAGAAATATTATTATGGAAGCTACAAAGAAGGTCACGTACTCTGCAACACGGGATTTAGAGAGAAAAAAGTATTGTGAACAATTTAATTGCAAGTTTCATTATAATGTGTCGTAGGAAGGCATTCATGTGCCCTGTTCACATGATCTGGTATTAGTGCTAATCATTCCTTTCCCTTAAAGCAAACCATTTGTCAGATGCAGTTATTCACTGCTTGGTTTTTGAAGTTTTTGAGGGCAGTGGAAGGGTCAGTTGTGGCATCCTTTTTAAATAAGCTTTTCTTACAGAAAAGTTGCAAAACGTTATAATAGATGAGCAGAAATGTGGGCAATTTCAGAGGAACATGAGGAAATTTACCTTTTCAGTCTTCTAGAATGACCCAGAATGCTGAGGTGAAATCCATGAACTCCCAAGCACTGTAGAGCCAAATCACCTAAAACTTCTGACTGCTTTCACTTGAATTTTCTTTGCAAACTCCTGATCGTGTCCAGCAGCAGCTACGAGAAAAGGTATCACAATGATGCAAATTAAACCTCTGGGAATTGCAACCAAAAGAGAATTGGCAGCCCTGGGCACCTCACATTAAGACAGTGGCAGTAATTGGAGTAAGCTTGCTTCTCCTTCATGTAAACACTCTCTCTGTTTAACCTGGTTCATTAGAACTGGAAGCTCTAGATAATTTCTGCAAAGCTTTTCCATGCAATTGGGGTTCTGTGCGATTAGGGTCAGGATTACAGTCATCTTCAGTTTCTGCTTCAGGCTGCTCATTCCATGAATAAGAGAAATTATAATGATGGAGGGAAGAGAATTAAAAAGTACACCCTGCCCACCCCCACCCCCTGCCAAAAAAAAAAAAAAAAGAGAAAGTGCTATCATTAAAAAGCATGAAAACTGGTAAAACCTGAATCTCACTTAAATAGTTTACCTTTTCCTCCCCTAACAAAGAACAGAAAGGCCAGATCTCAGTTTTGCTGTAGTGCCAAAAATGAGAGATTTCGGTCTGCGTGGTTAAGCTCAGTCCTACTTACGATACTGCTAACCACATCCTTTAGAAAGCTGTTGTTGCTGCCCTGACCTCTCTTGAAATCCTGTTCCCAAGTCTGTCTAAATAGATCAGTCCAAGATGTTGTAGCTCTTCTACAAATGGGTGAATGCCCACTAAAGACATCTTGATGTTGTTGCTTCCTAAAGATTACATCTTGTCTTGAATGTTAACAACTGATATATTCCTTGGTATTTATATTCATTTCTATTCTTGGTTGACTTTACATAATCTCATGAAGCTTTTTTATTTTTCTGTAAAAGGAGATTACTATGGTTAGCAACAACTGACGCCAGCACAGATAAAATGGCTTAAAATAGTTGATAGAAGGGACGAGAAAGATAGGAGCTTGTATAGAGCATGTAGAAAGTTTCTGTGCATTTACAACTGATTGTTAACACTTGATAATCTGACTCTCCTTCCCCGACATGGTGTTTTGGCATAAAATTCTGTGACTTGGGATTTTTTTTCCATATTTCCCATTGCTTTCAGACACTAAGCAAGGGCCCTTACACTGTGAAATGTCTCCACAGTGTATTTGAAAAATAGTTTGGATGTGGTACAGTCCCTTTCTGTGTATGACAATTTCACATGGAGATAGGAACAAGAAAGGAAGTTTAAAAGTAGAATTCTTAAATGAACAAACTAACTTTGATGATTTCTTACCTACACTTCTGAAGCAGCTTGAAGGCACTATTACTATCAACAAGATAGTAAGCTCGGTGGTCCACTGCTAAGACCAGAAATGTAAATTGTGTGTTCATTCTTGAGAACCCCTTGGTGATGTCAGCATATTGGCCTTCAGAACAGTACATATTCTTTTCTCATGCATGCTAGGTTAAATTCGTGTAGGAAAATAAAGTTGTGCTGTGTTCGTATTCTGTATATATGTACCCCTGAAACACTGTGTATACATTAAATCTGCATTCTCAGTGCTTTTCAACATCAGCAGTGGAATGGCTGGGCAGTCTTGCAGGATCTAACCTTGAGGAGCAAGCAGTATTACAGATCCATACGTATATTCTGTGGTACAGGCTTTAGCATCACTAAAATGAATGGAATTCTCCATTATTATATTAGCATCGCTGGGAGAATTGACACAACCATTTGATGGGATTATAGCATATATCTGTCAAACTAAAATGAATCCAATTCTTTTGAGATCCCCAATTGAGCATGCTGCCCACAATATCACATGAAATGTTCTTTGAGTCATGAATTTTCAGGGCTTGTTTACAGGTAGCTTCTGGGCTGTAAGAGAAAAGGAGAGAAGTGGTTCTAGGTTTATATTTCATAGTACTCTTCACAATTTTTAGATCAAAGCTCCTGGATGCTTTCCCTGCTCTTGCATCCGTATGAGGGACAGAGTAAAATGGAGTTGATGATGAAGGTAACGTATGTTTGCAGGTACATTTTTTTGTGTTGCAGTGGAGCTGCCTTAATAAATTGGAGTAATGCCAGAAGGTCCTTCTGTCATGAGAGGGGTTTGTAGTCCTGAAGGAAGTATTTATGTTATAAAATGTAAAGCATTCGTCATTTTGCGGTGATTTTTCTCGATGCGTGCCAACCTGCCTGCTGCAATGAATTAAATTAATGTGTGTCCCACTGAAATGGTTTACAGTATAGTAATTGTCACTGGCAACACAATGTTTTTTTTAAGTTGTTATTATGCAGGCACGAGCCCATATGTCATACAAAATTGATATGCTGCATTATGTATACTACCGTCAAATTAACTTGGTATAATATTTGTCCTGTTAAGAACCAGCTATTCTGTTGATGTCATAAACAAATGTCTCTCCTCAATTTTCCTTATTTGAAAGAGAAAAAAAAACCACCAACCATCCCCTCAAGAGCTGAGGTCAGATTTAATTTAGAACAAATACCTGGACTTTAATTATTAGCGTTCATCTGGGACATTGCAGAGTAGGTGCTAATAATTAAGAGAGAGTGGATTAAAAATTAATAAAAGGAAATATGGAAGGACATAGTAGGTTTTTTTTTCCCCCACACAATTAATAAATCTACTTTGAATAATCTGAAAGAGGAGAGTAATTAGCTTAGCTGGGTGACAGCTCGGTGGATGAGGGAAAAGCTGTGGAAGTTGTCTGCCTAGACTTCAGTACAGCCTGGAGGAGCTGGCTGCTCGTGGTTTGGACTCTTCACTGCGTAAAAAACTGGCTGGATGGCCGGGCCCAAAGAGTGGTGGTGAATGGAATTAAATCCAGTTGGGGCCAGTCACAAGTGGTGTTCCCCAGGGCTCGGGACTGGGGTCAGTTCTGTTTAATATCAACGATCTGGGCAAGGGGATTGAGTGCACCCTCAGTCAGCTTGCAGATGACACCAAGTTGGGTGGGAATGTTGATCTGCTGGAGGGTAGGAAGGCTCTGCACAGGGACCTGGACAGGCTGGGTTGATGGGCTGAGACCAACAGCCTGAGGTTCAACAAGAACAAGTGCCAGGTCGTACACTTCGGCCACAAAAACCCCATGCAGCGCTACAGGCTGAGGGAGGAGTGGTTAGAAAGTGGTGAAGCGGAAAAGGACCTAGGGGTATTGGTTACAGCCAGCTGAACATGAGCCAGTAGTGTGCCTGGATGGCCAAGAAGGCCAACAGCATCCTGGCCTGTATCAGCAATGGTGTGGCCAGCAGGACCAGGGCAGGGATCGTCCCCCTGTACTCGGCACTGGTGAGGCCGCACCTCGAGTGCTGTGTCCAGTTCTGGGCCCTGCACTTCAAGGCAGACCTTGAGGTGCTGGAGCGAGTCCAGAGAAGGGCAACGAAGGTGGTGAAGGGTCTGGAGCACAAGTCTGATGGGGAGCGGCTGAGGGAGCTGGGGGGGTTTGGTCTGGAGAAGAGGAGGCTGAGGGGAGACCTGGGCGCTCCCTACAATGACCTGAAAGGAGGGGGTAGCCAGGTGGGTGTCGGCCTCTTCGCCCAAGTAACCAGTGATAGGACAAGAGGAAATGGCCTCAAGTTGAGACAGAGGAGGTTTAGATTGGATATTAGGAGAATTTCTTCACCAAAAGGGTGGTTGGGCACTGGCACACAGGCTGCCCAGGGAAGTGGTGGAGTCGCCACCCCTGGGGGTATTTAAAAGCCGTGTAGATGTGGTGCTTAGGGACAGGGTTTAGTGGTGGACTTGGCAATGCTGTGTTAATGGTTGGACTTGATGATCTTAAAGGTCTTTTCCAACCTAAACCGCTCTATGATTTGCCAAGCCTTTTGTGGCAGTTTGCATGCTGTGTTGCAGTCTGTGCATGGCTTCCTTTTGGGCTTCCTCTCCATCATGTAAACAGGTTCAAGAGGGCTTAGCGAAATCGTTGATAGTTTATTGTTGAGTCATGTACTGTTTCATTATATTCTTCTTCTTGTGTCTCTTTGCTGTTTTAATGAATATTCAGTTATGAGAAGGCATAGATCTCGCTAATGCCTGCTGGGTAAACAGTGTTTTGGTGTAGGAGCCTGATGCAAAACCCACTGAAATCAGACCATCTCTATCTGCTGGTGTCAGTAAGCTTTGTTTCAGGCCAGGAGGCAATGAGAATTGAGCCTTGAAAATTTAAATTTCAGGCACAAATTCCTCCTCCCCATACCTTTGCTGTTTTTCCTAGAGATCGTTCCAGCTAAGATGCTTTCTTCATCCTGCCCATTCCCAATTACCGACATTAGGCACAGATAATTTACAGATCCATTTACATTGCAGCACTTTTTCTCTAAGTGAGGTGGTGTGCAAGAGCTATAGGTTATAGTGAGATCTGAAACAGTGAGATGGTTTACAAGCCTCACATGGCTCTTTTTCAGTAACTTTGCTCATTTACAGTGAGGCTTTTATGTGTTTCTTCTTGGTGATAATACTGAAAATGATGGAGTAAAAGAGAGTCCTGTGTTTAATCAAGAGAGGAGCTCATTCTAAGTCACTAAAAGATTTAAGGCTAAGAAATATGGCTGGAGAAAGATTTCTGCATTCTCTCACTTAAAGAAAACGACAACAGCAATGGACCAAAACCCAGTGAGAACTACAGGCTCTGCATACTAAAAGACGTGTCACTGGAGCGTCAGGACAGCAGGTACTAACCAGTGTCCTGTTATCACCAAGACAGTATGCCATTTTTTACGTCAGGCTATTACAAAACCATTGACTGGCCTCTATGCATTTTACAAATATTTGCTTCCAATTAGTTTTGTTGCTGCAAGGCCCACATTATTATATCTGTTAAACGAACTCCAGGGCCAGAGCAGTGGATATTGGTGTTTTTTTTTTTTTCCATGTCCTTGCAACAGACAATCAGATCCAATTAAGGATCCAATTATATACATAAGCAATGAAAAGGCTCCTTCACTGGGTTTTGCTTCTTTGGCACCTTTTATTTTTTAGTATAGTGGCAGTGTTTGCATCAGAAAGAAGGAGGTAGCTGGGCCTTGCTGTAATTTGATTAATTCCCACTGAATAAGGTAGTTTCTGCAGGATTCTTCTGGTGGTATAATGTAAAGACTGAACAGCTGTAAGTGACTGTAGTATGGAAGACTGAACACATCAGGCTTGGACTAACAAATGAGTCCTCTGAAACACCTTTTACCACAACAGATGGGTATGGTATGGCACAGCTGGATGGCAGTAGATGAGCTTTTGATTTCAGTACAGACTAGACTTTCTACAAGAAAAGAGCTACTACAGTTATGAATTACCTGCAAACCCCAGATCATTTTAGTGATGAAATCTAGTATGAGATAGGTTACTTTATTTCCTTTCTGTCTAGTAACTCTTCTTCATTTATTCAAATGTCTAGAAAATGCATAACCATGATATTCACTGCAGCAGTGAATTCCAGAGGTTGATAGCACTCTCTGCCAAAAAATTCCAGATTGCAAGTATAATTACGTATAATTATATTGTTTCAAGAGAGGTATGTTAGAGAGTTCTTAAAATGATCAAGGATGATGACTTTTAAGATTAAACTATGACTTTTTACATTATGTCTGTGAGACATTTTAATAACATATTCATTTTATCTTTTATGTTTCCATATAATTTTACACAGCTGCAATACTGTGTGTGTTCTAGTGATAGTCAAGTCTTTCTGATATTAAAGGCACCTGTGATCTGGTAGCTATTATAGCTGTTAATAGAATCAGTTACTCAAAGCAGCAGTTGTCTGTGCTGTCAGAAGGGTTGAATTAACAAAGTGAGCAGGGGCAACTGCTGTTGTTTTTTAGCAAAGCTAACAGCACTTAATGCAGGGCAGAATCTGGTTTAGCGTTTAGAGTATAGGAACCTGTTTCTGTTGCAGGGTCTGCCAGGCGGTGGTGAGATTTTACACAAAGGCTTTGAACTCTCTGCTCCAGCTTTCCTTCATATATCAAAGGTGAGTGGTCATCTCAAAATTCAGCAAATTAATCATGAATGTGCAAAATGTTTAAGCATATTTTTTGGATACAGGACGGAGTTCTTTCGCAGCTTTGTTGTCTTGGGAAAGTTTTGAAGCTTACAGCATAGTTTGGTACCTTCCTTAGCTGAAATGTTACATCATCCTGATCATGGTCTGGTCTTTAGCTAGGACGAAGCTTAAGCTTTCAGAACATAGTTTTGACACAATGTGTACTTGATGAAAGTTTTGATTGCTAAAAAATCGGCAATGTTGTTCAATGAAAGATGTGATTTTTAAATGCAGGCTCTGCAGTTTTCTTTATGCTGAGACAGTTACACTATAGCTGTTATATTCTTTATCTTAATTTATAATAGATACAGTATGCAACAATGGAATATACAAAATGAAACAAAACTATGACAATAATGAAATCATTTTTGCTTTGTCTTTAAAACATACGGTCAAATGCAAAATGCAAAACCAATTTCAGATCTGTTGTTACGTTCGCTGCAAAAAGTTAAGCCATCTTTCTGTATCTGTCATCTATTGTATAGAGCGAAAGCAGAATGCTTCCTTCTTCCAGCCTTTGTTCTGGGTTACTAAGTTAAGGCCTGTGTAAACATACTGATGAGTAGGGCCACCATTGTGAATCTTACCTACGTGGGAATAAATGCTATGACATGCTGATTGGTTTGTAAGGGGAAAACTTGAGCATTTGTGGGCAAATTGCCTTCAGTGTGAATTCTGAGTGTTGGCAACTTGAAAGTCAGTATTTTTGTACAGAATGTATTCTTTCAAATTGGATATTTAGGCATGGAAAAGCTTTCACTACTAAATTTTCTGAGGCATTTTCCTTCTGATTTAGTAGAGCGTAGCCCTAAATATGTAGCTCTTCATGGCAAATGAATTTTGATCTGCACACTACCACTCAGTGTACAGAAAGCTTGTTGTTACTGCTTTTGGCATTCTTTGGGAGTTGCTGTTTGTTTTGATGGGGAGAGTTCTGGCAAATTGTTTATATCTCCAGGTGTTGTTGTTTTTTAAACTAAATAAAAATGAAATCTTTGCCACATAGCACCTTTCAGCTGTGGAACTATGTGTGAGATGAGTGTCGTTATTCCTAATTAATGTATTGAGAAACAACATGAAGTGGCTTGTCTGTGATTGTTCATTAAGTCACTGGCAAAAGCTTGGAATAAAATCAGGAGATCTTGAATTTGCATCCGTTGCCCTTCCAACAGCTTGTTCTTTTTATTTATTTCTTTATTTTTAAAGTTGTCTGTTCCCAGCATCTCTGAAAATTGGTTTGCTTTCAATTTAGTGGTACTGACATGATGGCTGTTGCTGGCATCTGAGTACCTAAGATAATACACTTGTAAATGAATGTTTGCATACTTCAGGAGTTAAATCTGCGTAAGTTACCAGGGGGGATCAAAGATGTGCTGTTTCTTCAGCAGACGTGTTGATGAGTTCTTCCCTTCATTTCAAATTATAGGAAAGCAGAGTCTTGCAACATTTCGGTTCCAGTTCAGGGGAATGCTTTTGTTATAGCAGTGAACAAATTGGAAAATCTTTTGGCAGCTCACGTGTTTTCACATGCCAAGAATTATTTCCCTAGATTATACAACTGTACTTTTAATGTTCAATGGATTTATTTGGAGAAACAAGTGGCATAGCATGATCTGGGATAGAAAGTGTCTACTTGGCTACCTGGAAAATTGCTGTAGTTAACAGATAGCCTGTGTAATCTGGCATTGAAATGTCTTTAACAGTGAGGTACTTCTATAGAGGAGTAAAGGAGTTAAGTAATAGCATAATAAGTGAGGAAACATACAGCTTACTTAGAACAGTATTTATATCTGTACTTTATAGTTGCAAAGATGAGATAGCCTGTATTTAAGTGACCGTAGCATCTTCATATCCCTACGTGTATATGCAGTGTACAGAGCCTGCAAGCCTTATAAGCCTTTTCTCCATGAGTCAAACAAGCAGCTCAGGATGTTGAAGTCATGTATGTGGGATGAAATTACAATTATAAGGAGGACAACACCAGTGAAGGCTGGTGGGCAGGGACTAGAGTGGAAGGCCGTGGAGCTGGGTTCATTCTTGTGCTAGGAGTCCACTTCATGACTCTGTGAAAGAGTACGTTATCCCCTCCATTTGGGAGCAGTTTAAAAAGTGCCTTGAGATCTACTGAGCTGTATTAGAGTTAAGGTATTATTGTCATCTTTCTTGACTTATCGAGTAGCTAAAAGATTCATGTTAATAACTTTAATTTCACTGCAAACTGTAAATCTTGTATCAAGGGAAGTGCTTTGTATGCCGCAGTTCTCTCTCACAGTGCACTGGCTTGGCTTTCCTTACATGATTTCAAGAACAAAATTATGCATTCTCAGTACTTACTCCTGAGTCTGGTTTTATATATATATATGTATACACACACAGACTATATATGCATATACATAAAAACTGTGTTTCCATTGGCTGTAACACAGCAAAAAGGAAACTTGGCATCACTGGAAGTCACAGATCAATAGATTCGTTCAGTAGCAATAATTATTGAAATCACAAGGATAGTGAATACCTCTCAGCTGTAAGCAGTTTGAAGTGAGATCTTGGGAGTCTTTTCTGTTTTCAAAAAGTAAGAAACCTGTGTAGAAATAAGATCACTATTAGGAACTTTAGTCCATGAAATGTGAATATTTTTCTTGGTCTGCTCTCTAATGGTGGCTTTTTAAATGGTTATAGCAATTTCACGTATTTTCTGTACGCAAAGATGGGGCATATATAACCATCTGGAATTAGTTTGGGTGCACAATTTCAGTTGAAAGCAATCCCTCGGTTCATATATACGTCATAGGAAGGGGTTCATTAGAGCAGGTGTTAGTCTCTGGTTTGTGTGGGACTGAGAAATTTAAACTACACCTGCATTAGAGCAATGCAGCACCACTTGGAGCTAAAAACATTAATTTTTTGAGTTTTGCAACTTTGTAGACAAAAAAGCAATGTTTTAGGAAGCAGAACTTTGTTTTTTTTTTCCTGTAAGTACAGTCAAAAGCCTATGTTGCCAACATCCTTGTCCCTTCCCTCTGTTTTGCCCGGTTTTATTCATGGGCACTCTAACATTAAATGTTTCCTCTCTGGTGTATGCAATGTTGAAGACCATTGTAATGAAGGTATTTGAAAAATTTCCATCTTTTCTACTGAAGTAGAGGCCAAACCAGGTCTGCTCATTCAAGATCACTTGAAAATGTTCATAACCGGAACGATAGGTTGAATGACTAAGAACGCTGCCCCAAAAGTCTTGCAAACATCACAGTGAACATACTGTTATTCATTGCGTTGTGCTGCCAAAATACGTTTAAAGCTACGCAGCCCTTGACCGTGTTAGGGGGGCAAAAGTGAGACACTGAAGTACTGAGGTAACTGGTGTTTCCTTGAATGCGGTAGGACTGGAGCCTGGGGTTAAAGCTGAGCGAGTCGCGAGGCCTGTTGCTTCACGCAAGCGAATGTTTCACAGGTTTGATTTTTCCTCTTGTACAGCCAGATTATGATAGCGATTAGCAATCTAAAAGGAGCTGTTTGTTTAATGGGTCCCTGCAGTACATCCCAAGGCTCAGAAAGTACTTTGAAACCTTTAGGTAAAAGGCAGCATATGTTAATTGTTAATTAATGGATGCAGCGTTTATTATTGCAGTGTGATCAAGAGTAAGCATCAGTCCTTGCTTTCATGGTCAGTCTGAATCCAGAAGAGACATGAAAGTTCGACAACATTTGAGCAGTAAAATCAGACTCTGTTGTTGTTTTCTTATGCAGATGTTGTAGTGTTTTGGAGCGCTGATCTCAAGGGGGTAGATAGACATTCAGTTCAAGAGAGTCCCATGGCTGGAAAGAGCTTGCAGGTCCTCATTATTAGTATTGTTCTACTGTTTTGCTATTTCATCTTTGGGTTTATGCTTAGCAGCAGCACTTATTTTAATAGAGATAGATTATGAATTACTCTGTGGAGAAGTTCTCAGCGGTGTGGATTTGAAAAGGAGGCAGGAAGGAAGAAAGAGAGAGGAGGGAAAAAAATAGAATAGAAATTTCCCTCTGTCCTTTTTCGGCTAAGTGGGAACGGGTTGAAAGTAGTCCCAAGGCATGACATAGCATCTATTAATGCTGGGAGCAGTGCTCTACACATGGCTAATGATCCACTGTATGGATTCATTTCCTTTGGTTTCAACAGCTTAGTTCTGAGCGTTAGAATGATGGATTTGTCTTGATCCTGAAGGCTTCCATTTGAAAGTCAAAACTTCTTGTGGAAGAATGCTTAACCCTGTTAGCTCCTGCGGTAAGCTTCCTGCCACCCAAAAGGCAGGCAGGCAGGCAGAGAGGCTCAGAAGGTAGTAAGCGCACATAAATCTTTACCTGGGTGCAAGTAAAAATGGCGAGTTTAATTTGGTAGGAGTCGTAGAAAGGTCAAAGAAAGTAGAGGATGAGAATTTGTGTGGGCTGTCTTGGTGTTTGTGTTCAAGTTTCCACTTGGCCCTGTTCAGAACTGACATAGAAAATTGGTTAATGGCAGAGTATTGAAATAAAAGCCATACAGTCATATTCTGTGCTATAAAATAACTTTAGTAATGCTAGTATAGCAGCCCAAGCTTTAAATTAAATATTACATTAACGTAGTGCTGTCTGTGTGAATGCCTAGTGTTCTGTTTGTTTGAAATAAATATATTTAGTAGTTTCTTATTTTTTCTTCTTCGCTTAGTCCTTCAGTGATGCATGTACACAGAGTTGACACTTACAGTGGTTAAATATGAAATACTTGCTACTTTTCCCGTGCGAACTATGGGCTTGCATGCACTGTATCAAGTTTATTGAGTGTCCTAGAATATTTTAGAGATTCAAGATGATTGTTCTCATTATCCATTCTGTACCATTGAAGGGAAAAGCAGTTTTATTAATTTAAAGGTCTAACAAATTGAAAAGCAAAACCAATTTAATAGAAAAGCCCTGAGAGTGTTAACACTGTGAACTTGCCAGGACAGTGAGTTGAGTGTGTGGGCAGGCAAGCAAGCCACTGTCCACAAGGTAACCAAGGTGTGCATTTGCTACAGGTCATCCGCCTTGTCCGTGCTATCATCCTCATCTATAATAAGCACTGTGTTACTTCCCTGTCCAAGAAAGATACCATCTAGAACTCCTTTACCATAGGATAAATGCACACACGTGGGTGGCTACCATTATGTACAGTAAGTTTAAAACTGAATTTGTGATCGAGATTCATGAATTACATTCCTTGCTCTGCAAATTACTTTTCAAAGTAATTATGGAAAAACCAGGTAGGTCTTGTCTGTAAGGTTTTAAGGGATGAGGTTGTGTTTATTTCATAATTTTTCTCAATGTAATGGTGCTTTAATTCAATAATTTGATTGTTTTATAGTCCTTTTTATAAAGGAAAACACATTAAAGAACATTCTTATACTCTAAAATCGTGCTTGTTCTGACAACTGCTGTCCCAGTTTAACTGTACTGTGATACTTAGAACAATTAATTTATTTAGACAAAATCTTGATCTGCCTGTGTCCCTCTTTGCCCTGCTTTAAGATGAACAGTCAAAATGCATACAGTGAGGCCTTGGAGCGACCATGGTTAAAAATGTGACACAGTTCCATTCATTTCGGTGGTTGTTTTAAGCAGGTCAGGGTCTGACTCAATGCTAAAAACTAGTATACTAGATAGAAGCACAAGCAGTGTGTTTTGGGGGAGCTGAAACTGTGGTTATGATTTTCTGTTTGCTCATTGCCTGGTTACAGATATAATTTTTTTTTCTTTCTTTTATGGGAAAATCAGGCTGTGAATAGGTGACTCATTTTACCAATGTTAAATTGAATATATTTCATTGAAGACAGTGGGCCAGGCACTGACCCGGTGGGAGAGCCTTCCACACCTCTAGAGCTTCTTCAGCTGCCTACAACAGCTGAGGTGATCTGCTTTCAGAGTTAGGTCCATGTATAAAGTTGAACATGTGCCCTGGTGGTTAAGGTTGAAGATCTGGAAATTGTACTGGGTAAAAATTGAAAACTTATCAAAAGAATCTGGATCTTCAGCTTGATATGAATATGATTTTCCTCCATATAAATGTTTCCAACCTGATTTATGATATTGTGGCCAGCTGCTATATGGAGGATTTTTTTTGTTTCCTCTTTTTTTTTTTTTTTTTTTTTTTTTTTTTTTTTAAAACAAAGTGTCTGAAGCAGCTGCTGTCTAGCTGGGAAGAAAATTGATAACTCCACACTGTAGCCAACAGGGTGCTTGCATTGAAGCCATTGATTTCCTTCCCTGCCAGGCAGTGGCTGCTCCAGTCTCTCTGCAGAAGGCAGACTGCATCCTTTATGAACTTCATTATCAGTGCAGTCGTGCAGAGACTCCACCAATAGAATATAATGGCATTATTATGGAAGGGGTAGCGTTTGATGATGCCACTTGGTTTAGAGACCCCAAAGACCACTTTTGTTGTTCTCTTGAAATGATAGTATTGGACTGAGGCTGGAAGCTGTTTCAGTAATGTGAAGGTTTCTGCCATTTCCAGGATGGAGTGTTTTGATGCTTTTCTTCTAATTTTTCTTGCTTACTCACGAAAAAGTCAAGCAGCTAGTTTCAGCTTTGGTTGCGGGAGCTGAGCTGCAAAACTTAGATGAGCTCTTTTTAAAATATGCCCTTTGTTTTGGACATAAAAGTACAGATTCTGGTAGATACTTGACCCCACAGGATTCAAATAGCCCTAGATATTGCTCTTGTTCTGGCAAGACATGATTGGCATTAAAAATATGAAATTCTTAAATTTCAAACCCATATTATTTGTTTTTTAAAAAAAAAAGCATGGATTTTTTTTTTTTTTTCCTGAAACAGAGCTAATTACTAAATACTACCAGTTTGACTTAATTTGACCTCAGTAGAACCAAATGCTTTGAAATTCTGTTGTAAGTATTTTGATGTGACATGTTCCTGTAAGGCACTCTTACTGAGTCAGAGCAACCTATTTTGATACACAAAAAAAGATTTTGTAGGAATATTTTTGACTAGCTGCAGTGCTGAGTTTTAGTCTGGGTCATTTGGTGTGTAAATATTTGCGTGAAGACCTCTTTCTGAATGTCTGAACTTAACCAACCTTCTAGCACCACAGAAAGACAGGGAAAATGTTCTGTGAATAAAAATTTTGGCAGGCTCCTTTAAAAAGAAGGTGAGCAGATGGAATGCAAGACATTAAATCCTTGGAGTGTTTTTTTTTTTAAAAAATCTTTTTCAAGGGAATGATTTTTCTAAAATGCAAGAGGGAATCTGATGCCTAATTTCACTCTCCTTTTAGTTGTGCATCAAAACCCTTTGCAGCTCTGTTTATTTCTTAAGAATAAAAATGAATGATGTGTCTGAATACCAGATGGGGACGTAAAGCATAATGTTCATTAGAAAAGTCAGTATTAATTGAATAATGTAAATTACTAATAATTGTCCAGCTTTGAAAATGAGAATTCCTATTCCAGGTCATTGATTTTGTTTTGTGGGGTTTTTTTAGATACTTACCTTGAATCAGTTAAAATGAAAATTAACATTGTCATTATTAACTTCTAGCTATTAGAGCTGATGGTAATACTTGGATTTTTATATTCCTTGAAAATACTTTAGGCATAGTTGCTGTCTAGACGCTATCATTTTCTATTCAATCCCAAATTGTTCCCAGTGTGGTTTCTGGTTGTAACGTAATGGTGGAAGAAATACCATGAAATGAAACAGAAAGCTATCTATAGAATCTTTGTAATAGGGGAATTCACTTAGACTGGCAAACATGGTTCAGATTTTCCTCTAAATTAGATGTTATGTGTTACTTGTTTACGATCAGAAAGCTACAAGATGTCCAACATTGCAGGATTCAGGGCATTCAGGTTCTTTCTGTTTTTATAGGGGAAAAGACAAAAAAAAAATCTCGACAGCAATCAATCTGCTGAGACATTGTGACGACTGCTTACCATACTGATCGATATTACTTCAATCTTTCTTTTTATGTCTATCTGAGGTCTCTTGTTCTTGCGTGTAAGCTTGCAGAGGAGGAAACTCCTTCAGTTCCGTATCCATGTAGCACATTAGCATCCCGGCCAGCGACAGGGTTCCTTTAGCTGGTAAGAAAGCTAGTAATGCATCCCAGGAAAAAAATAATCCATGGATTCTGCAAATAGCATTTTGAGCTGTGCCACCAACAAACACTGGCCTTTGGTGGGGTGGGACAGTTGTGGGATTTTGTTTGGTGGGTTTTGTTTGTTTGTTTGTTTAATGCGTGTCCATCACTGAAGTCTTGGTGCCAGTATCGACAGAGGCTTGATTCTTGCAGCTCTCTGAAGGAGTGGATGGAAGGAATGAAGAACTGAGGAAGGGGTAGGTTGCTTTTACCTGGTTTTAGGCTGTGGTTAGACTCCTGCCTACGTACCTTAAATCTGTTCAGTCAGTGTACTTTCAGAGACTAATTTAAGCTTTCGCTGGGCTTCCTGATTCTCTGCAGATGTTCGTATCTCTTCTCTAATTTAGGCCTCATACCAGCTAATGGAAAAGTTTGTGGTGACAAAACAGAATTTTGGGAGTTGAAGACACATGGCTTCAAATTATAACTCAGTGCAATAATGATTGCTCTATGCGTCTTATGCTGCAGACATTGAGACAGCCTTGACACTTTGGAAAGGACAAGCAGGATTGCGTGTCTGCTGGCTCTTGAAATGGAAGTTGGTCTTAAACCATTGTAAAAAGACACAAATAAATTTCTCTGATTTATTTAAAGTGTGAATAGATGGGAATTTAAGCATCTCTTTAAACATGCAAACAAGCAAGAAAACAAGCAGAGCCCAATTTCAGGTAGATTTAACATGCCTGTGGACAAGCGAATTTTTAATAGCTAATCTTACCCTGACAGCTCATGGGAAATATCAATCTATTAAGCAGGATTTGAGTGTTGAATTTTTAATGCGCTTTTAGTGATTAAAGTGCTCTTTTTCTCCACTGCTTGAAAGAGATCACAGTGGCTTTAAAGAACAGTTTAAAGTCATGGCAACAATGGAGAACTAGTAATTGTCGTTGACCGTATTTCTCTCCGGGAGAGGAGAGCTGTGCCTATTTGCATACAAGTGGTGTGTTTAGAACATTAGAGACAAAAGAAAATCACTCGTTTTCAGAGGAGCAAATGGGCCAGATCTGCTTGAAAGGGATCTTATGACTTTGTTGTCTCTGATAGCAAGTGATTGGACATAGTTGTGGGCCTCTAGTGAAGTGAAGTGAGGCTTGAAGAATAGGAATGAGCACAACACTAATGATTTCAGTCAAGGATTTAGGTTTGGCATTCAGCTGAGGATTATTCATGCAAACGGACATGTAAGGATGGAATCTCAGCGTTATTAAGGTGAAAATGTGATGGACCACTGCTGTCAGTGAAACCAGAATTTGCAGGGAGAGAGGCCCAAATCCTTACAGGTAGCTGAGTCCTTGCTGCTGTTGCAGCTAAAGCGGAAAGGCATAATAGTGTTAACTGTGTTAGATCCTTTCCACTGGTACGTGTTCTGTAAGAGAGAATAATACTTTACCTTCCTATTAGGGGAGGGGGAAAAAAAAAGTGCTTGGCCCCTAAGCCATTTGCAAGGCTGTGATGTGCAAAGTAGAGCATGGCTTTCCAACATCACAGCACGTACATGTACTTTCCTGATACAGGGAAGGAAAATAACACTCTTAGTCCACACCGTTCCACTTGCCCGAGTTCACTTTGCACATGTGCACCATTTATACCCCGGAGCATTTTCCACCATGCATTATGCACATCTGTCTACAGGCCCACTTTTAAATTAGTATATGATGAATCTAAATTCCTATTTAAAAAGCACTTTCAGAGACTCTTTGCTCAGAATTGCCCTATCCTCCCTACGTTTGTCTCTTTAAAGGAGCTTCAAAATAAGCCGTTGCTGGAACTTTTCTTCTCTCACTCCTTCTTCTTGTTTTGGTATTGCTAATGGATATGTTATTGTAATACCAACTGGCCCACGGCAGTAATGAATTACTAAATTTAATTGTGAAACTCAATGTGGGATTTATGTTGCTGTCCTGTATGTAGCAAATCAATAGCAGACTAAGAGTCCTGTAATCAGAGGAGAGAAGCTCAAAACAGGAACATTTGATATTATGTCTCCGGGTTTGCAGCTGACAAGTTGAAGGAGTGTTGGCAAACTACTGTGCCTCTCCCCTGCTTGCATTGATCGTATATGAAAAGACCAGAGTAAATTGGGAGAGGGGTGCTTGAGTTAATGAAACATTTTATTAGTACTTTGCATCTGGAAACTTGCAAAGATTATATCGTGTTCCTTATCTGTTGGCCTCTCGATTAGAAGAGGATTCTCCAGCACAAACTTCTTCCTCCATCTGCTTCAGTTCAGTAGTTAGGATAAAACACAGGGTGCCAGTATGAATTGTCAGATATTTGAACTGACAGAAGTTAAAATATGACCCACTTCTCAGTCACAATGATCAGCTAATCCTTTATCTCTCTCTGCCTTCAAGTGACACTTCCACCTTACTATCTTGAATAATCTGATGGAACCTGATCCAGCTAGAGTACAAAAGGTGAAGGGAGTGTTCATATGTATTAAATCAATAGCATGATTTAACAGATGAATTAAGATATATCTAGCTTCATTGAGGATCTGCTTCGAAAACCCTTTGAAATTGGTAGGGAAATTCTCTGTTTTCTTTGAAGTTTAGTGAATTAGATAAAAGGAAGAAAAATACTCTTAGACGAAGAGAAGAAAGTGATACTGTAAAATACAATGATGTTGATTTGCAATGATGGTTTTGCATTCACTATTAAAATACATATTGTAATGCATGGCCCACTATGATTGTAAAAAGCAAACAAAGCAAAACAAACCCCCCCCAAAAACTGAAATGCAGAGGCAGAGGTTAACTTGCAACAGGTGCTGGTATGTATCGATAGATGCTGTTGACTTCAGTGGCTCCATTTTGTGTTGTGTCATATGATTTGGCTTACTCTGTTTAGTAGAGGGCACAACCTTCAGGCCCATCGTAAAATGCAGTGATGAAGAGGGATCTTCCATCTGTAGAATTTCTTCTCATTTCAAATAGTAATTCCAAGGGTCATTTTCTGGCAAGTGATGGTGCAAGGAGGGAGCTACAGAGCTGTGAGGGATGGCGCGAGGGTTAACTGGGTTTCATTTTCTGTTGGCCGTTTCTCTGATTCTCTGTGTATGGAGGTAGCATCTGTCAGAATTGGGAATAAGGAGCTGATTTGCACACTCAGAGCTCAACAATGAAAACGGTGATGCACTTAGCTGTGGTTTATAAAGCTGCTTTTGACATTTAGTGCTTTAAAATAAGCAAATACAAAGCAAGGAGCACTTAAGTCAGAGCATTTTTTCTAGACTCCATCAGTATGACTATGAAAACTCCAGCCATCCAGTGATTAAAAAGCCATGTTACGTTCTTGCCTCTGTGTGTCAGTAGAAAATGTGAATTAAGCAATGCTTCATACTCAAACAGGTAGCTCCAGTTAATTTTTGGAGGGATTTACTGTGAAAGCAGCAGAGCAGGAGAAGGCAGCTGGGCTGTGGTGGATGTCTGGAAGCTGACACGAATGAGAACAGCACTGCTGAGACTGGAGAGGGAGAGGCAGGGAAGGATAATTTCCTCAACCTAAAAGAATGCCTTCGCTGTCGTGGGGGCTTCTTTCACCATGTCATGCAGAGGAAGCAAGATGACATCTGGAAATGTTTATTTATCATAAGTGTTTCTATGCTTGGTCCTACTCTTCTACCTTAAAGAGGCAGAACATCATTTGTAATGTTCCTCTTCACAAAGTGCCCAAAATACAGGGCGATGCTACCCCCAGGGGACATAGAGATTCAAGTGATTTGCTTGTAGCAGGGCAAAAAAATCAAATGTTTGTTTTCCCACATCCTTGTGTTTTGGAGCACTGTTTCTAAACCTTGAAAAACGATGAGTAAAGCCATTATCTATAGATTGTACTTATTACAGGATTTCTTATCGATTGGAATATAACACGTTTCTGTAAAATGCATTGAAATTACTCTCGCACAGGGTGGGTATGAACTTGTAGTCATTGGTTTAGTGTTGGCTAAGCAGTAAAACACTTGTGTTAAACTGTTTTATAAATTTCTTTAGTTTATTTTACTTGGTGTTTGAAAGGTACTTTCATCCTCCTTCCTCAAAACAGTTTTTCTCAGAGCTTTTCTTGACAGCACAGAAGGAAGCAATGATGTTTTTGCAAGATATTAACGATTCACTTTCTTTGTTTATTTTTGACTCCTTAAACCTTTATGTCTGTAAAATTTGCCTTGGGATATTTGGAGAGTGATATTTCATGTGATGTTCCCTATCTCTGTTCTGCGTGGGGATGGTAAAAATGCAATACAAAATCCCACAGTGATTCTGTAATCTCTCATTAGGTTGTTTTAAACCAGGATTGAGGGATACTTAGCGAACAGACTTGTGGTGCACATAGCATGCATTTAGTCTGGGAGCTAGTCAGCGGGAATCCCAGAGTGTTTTTACGGTATTACCAGGTATTTATCCGAGAAAACCCACACTAACTACAACTCACTCGCCGGTGCAGCCTAATGCCTGGGTCCCTGTTTCTCTGTCACTGTGCTCAGGATAGGTGGGAGAGCAGTGCTGTGGTCTGAGGAGAGGAACGGGAGAAAATCCTGTGTCCTAAGTGAAAGTCTGGGATAAACTACTGTCTCAAAGACAGGCTGTAGGATGCCAGAGAAAATATCCTGAATTTCTGCATTGTCCTAGCCAATTTGGGACAGCTAAAAATCCCAAGAACTGGGACCTTTTATCATTAAAGTCAAACTTTAGCAAGTATTTCAAGGCCTGCAGCAGCAGTGATATAATTCGAACATATTATCTTAAAGATTTTCAGGTGGAAGTCTGCTGCATATGTCTGTTGCATTGTGTTTTATGTTGTCTTACTTAAGCTGACTCATGCTGATACAAATGGAAATTAGTGCAGTTTCTAATTTCCTGGTACGGCCTATGCAGAGATGCAGTAGATACTTGCAGAATGCAAACTGTGTTCTTCATGCATGCAGTACACTGGCATAAACACTCCAGGGTGTACATTCATCACTTAGATTGGTGCCTCCTTGTGCCAAGGACCACGTTACACTGGCATTTCTAGGAAACAGAACTGCCTCCAGCAAGAGTAACTGTTTACAGAAGCGGGAAGTTAGTACAACAGAAGGCAGGCAGCCCAGATGGTATGGTTATGAATGGAACTGGATACCTCCCATGATGTCAAGAGAGATGCAATATTTTGCTTTCTGCATCCTGACATTCGAAAAACAGGGTAATTGTCAGCTCTTTCTCTGAGCTAAATTTTTTGGAATGCTGTTGGTATCATATCCTTTTTCCAGCCTGACTTTGCTGTAAATGATGCAGTCCGAATTGCACATCTGCAAGAGACTGGCTTGCTTGAGAACCACAGAATGGGGCTGACTTTGTAATTTCCTCCATTATCCTTTTTATTTGTCCATCCCTACCATGTTGTCCTCTCTTGCCCTCTAGCAGTTAAAAGCTCAGTGTGCCTTCAGCAGGCTTTATGGGAAATGAGAAGCAAAAGTATGTGAGAAGGTGCTATTTTCACTGACTAGACCACAGAACAGCCCTCACCACCTGTGTTTTGTTCTTTTTCCCGTGGATTTCAGCTATTAAAGCAACTAAAAGAATCGTACATAGGGATGAGTAGATGTAATATGTGTGTAGCTCTTTCTTTCTCTGTTACGTATTTTCTGCTGACCTATGGGATTCCTACTCCTACCATGGGATATGTTATATTGCAGGATGATTTCAGTTAATTCTTAACATAGCTCAGCTTCCAGATACGTTTTTCCAGAACAGAGTAACTGGATAGGTGAAAACTGGTTTTTTTAAAGTGACGTTGGCCATAACATATGCTTTCATTGAGATATATCTTCTGGACTGGCAACTGGGAAGTCTGTAAAAATGAAACTTCTTAGTATTCTTTGAAAATGTTACTGTTGCCTGGGCTTGGTAGCTGTTTCATTCATTTGCTTCATTACAGAGGGATTTCCTTCCAGAAGATTGATGAAGTCAGTCTTGTCTCTTTGATCCTCTTTTTCTCTTATTCGTACCTACTCTGCCTCATATTTCCCCAGCTGGCAGTTTTTGAACTTTTATTTATGCCCTCTTTTCTCCAACCCCTCACCATCTTATTCCATATGTTTATTATCTTTTCCATCACCAAGCTGTGAATAATTTTGTGGGAAATCATGCAGCTGCATGGTAATCAGCTGTTTGGCACAAGCACTATGCTGGCTTGCTGGAGAAGTCCCTGGGTTAACACACAATTGCTACTAAAGTATTTTGGAGAGCACAGAAAAACATCCTTTACCAGTGGTGCCAATCTCAAGCTTGTAATAATTATGAGTTATTATTGGATTGACTGAAAAATAGTGAGTTTAAAAAAAAAAACCAACCCAAAACCCCAATATTCTCTGTATTTATTTGCTTTCTGTTTCTCTTAGAGTTGCAAAGCACTGTGCCTAACTCCAGGATGAGCTGAGCGTTACATATTTCATGAAACTCTGGATTCTTACTTAATGAAAGGCTTAAGATTAACAGTATAGTCACTTTAGGCCTCAGAGATTTTGAGTGAATAGATCAGATTTGCTTTCGGAGCGTGCCTTAGGACTGAGGAAGTTCAGCTCCTAAACTAGGAGCAGAGTTAGGTGTAACAAAGCCGGGCCCTGCCCCTGCTCACATCGGTGCTGTTAACCGCCCTCCCTCAGGTCTGGCTCCCTTCCCTTCTCTGACGGCCACCGCGCCGAACCCCTCACACCGGCGTCAGAGCTCAGGTCTGCTTTGCCAGCTTTTCTTAGTTCCTATCAAAAGTTGTATTATTCCTCTTGGCCTGAGGCTAATTAGTAGCATGTTACCAATACGCACATTTTGTTGCACAGATGATCCATAGCAAGCAAGACAATATTCAAAATGACAGTTACTGGCATTTATCTTTAAGGAGCTCAGAGAGCTAATTGTTTTGCTGAATGAACAAAGTAAAGCATAAATTGTGTGCAGTTTGTTTCTTCAGTCTTTCAAAGGTGTCAGATGAGGGAAACTGTGCAGGCATGGAAATAATTGGGTTTTTTATTTTTTCCTGATCACCCGATGGTTCAAACAGGCAGGAATCAAAGCAAAGCTCGTTCTTTCTGTAAATAATACTTTAAAGGTTCTGATGGAAGAATAGCATGAGGGGTTATCATTAGCTAGCTTTAATATCTGCAAGATCAATGAATTATAAAAATTGTATGTGAATCTACAGAAAAGAGGCTTTCATGTTTGATATTGCCATATCAGAGGCAGTGGATTTCTTAAGGCTATTGAGATGTTCCCAGTGTGTATTGACAGCTTCTTGTTTTTCTGAAGACGCTAACAGTCGGCAGGCATCCATTGTTTGAAATCCCGTTAATTTTTCTAGCTTGGTACCGTGTCAACTTGTTTATATTGCCATAGGACATGACATTTTTGGGGCATTTTTTCATGGCAACATTGGAATTTAACAGGATGGAAGAACTTAAGAGTCATAGAATTGAAGAAAGATTTCCTTTGAAAGCCACCTATGGAGGTAATCTAATCCAACCCCCTGCTCATCAGGGCTAATTTCAAAACTAGATCAGGTTGTGCAGGGCCTTGTCCAGTCCAAGTCTAAAAATCTACAAGGGCGAAGTTTCACCAACCTTTCTGGGCCATGTTTCAGTATTTAACAACTCTCCTGGTTATTTTTTATTATTATTTTCTTATTTTTTAATATGTGCAATCAGAATTTCCCTCTTTGCAACTTGTAACCATTGCCTCTCTGTCTTGTCATTGTATATCCCTGAAACAAGCCTGACTCCATCTTCCGTAGACCTTTACTGTAGATAGAGGATTGCTCCCTTCACCCCTGTTAGCTTCCTCCAGTGGGTGAGATGGGTCCGGTTCTGCCCGATGACTTTGATGACTGTGCTGTTGGGGCCAGAGTTGGAAGGTTTTGATGTGCATTAATTTGTCTCTCTTATCTCTCTGTGTATTCGTCATCCATCCGTCCATCCTCCCCTCCCCTTTGGTAATCAATTAGCAGCTCCGTAAAAGATCTGCTTAGCAGAGTTGCTCCAGGATAGATATTTGGAGTGTCGTATCATATGTAGATGAGAGAATTTTCTCAGCGTGTTTAATGCTGTTACAAGTCTAGCAGAAAAGCTTTCTTACTGTGCACAAGATCCAAGGCTGTATCTCTGCTAAAGCAGCTATTCTTCAACACAAGCAGCAGCTTCATTGCTCTCGGTCAGCCAGTCTTTAGGATTACGCTGTGTCTCACTGTAGTATTACAGCAGCATAAGAAAAGGTTGTAAGAGAGGACTCTGAAGTGGCTTTCTGCTACGTGTTGTTTCTAAGAGTCCCCTCCATTAATCCCCAGTGGAGAGAATACACACTTGTTATAATGATCTTGAAGAGCAACACAATCTCCTCTGCTTTCTTTTTTTCAGTTTTATACGCTTAGTTTAGAGCAATTCCACATTACTTCAGCTCACAACAGATTTGAGTGATAAAGTAGTTTAGATAGACCTATTAAAACACAAGAAGCCAAGAACTATATTATTTGCTGGAAGACTACAATTTGCGCAAGAAGCTCTAGATAACCTATTCACCTTCCCCCACAGAGCTGTAGTCCATGGGTTTGACCATATGGAAGCCGGTATTCACACAGAGTGAATGTAAATAAAGCTTTTCAATGCCTTTGATATCAAAGGTATTTATGCCTCTCTCTCAGCAAGTATTTCCATTCTCTCCCAGACATAGTTAGCATAAAAGAGCAACCTGCTGTTAGAATGCATTTAGACTAAAAAAAAAAAAACAAAACAAAACAAAAAAAACCCACAAAAAAACCAAACAAACACAAAAAAACTCCCAAACCCCCAAACTTTAATCTCTTGTTCTGTGACTTCAGAAAATCATCATAAAGTTTTATCCTACAGTTAATATTTATTGGGCAGAGGATTTAGCAAACAGCAGAAAGATTTAGGCAGCCAAAGCCCACAGTCCATCACTAAGAAAATCCTGATTTGGTCTTCCAAAATTATATTAATGAATATTCACAAAGGCTGATTTTAAACACTTAGACAAATGTACATACATGCGTGTATCCACGTATGTGTATGTGTTATAAAATTGGATAAGGTTAATCTTACCCTTGAAATTAATTACTAATAGTCTGAGCTTTGCATGCTGTGTTTTGAGATGAGAAATTCTTAAAGTGTTCTTTCATGTAAGAAAATGTTTGCTTGAACAAATTAGCCTTATTTTTAAGTGAAAAAAATCTGTACCATCCCCCTTGAATGCAATGAGCTGCTCAGCTGAGTTATTGTAAGACAGGATTCTAAAACTTTGAATAATTCCTACAGCATGTTGAGAACCCTTTGCAATTTCTTCCCTATTATGAAGTTTCCGTGTGTATGGAACAGTACTATCTATAGATACAAATATATTCATTAAAGATTTGTTTTGCTGAAAAAAATTATCAATCCGCATTCTGTCAAAGCATATGAACATTTGCATAAAAATACAGCAAGGAAAATACCCAAGTGTAGCAATGCAACACACTGATGTGCTATAAAAAGAAGCAATTTGGAAACTCTTGTGTCTTCCCTGAGCCTGCACAGGAATGAATTCTCCACTCCGACCACTGTATAAATTTCCTTCGGTACTTAGAACTGTAGTGATAGGTACACTAAAAGTGCAGGCAAATGGAAAAAAAATTGGCCAGGCATTTCCCAAAGAAGGACAATTTAGCACAACTCCACAGAGCAATGCCGAGATTTCGACAAGCCAAGGATCCAGCACTTTGTTTCACAAGCTTAGAAAAGAAGTGTGAGTCAGCAATGAGAAGCAATGTCACATTTCATCGCACGAAGGGTAGTAGGTATCTAAACCCAAATCAGCCTGTATTCTTAGATTAAGCACATGAAAAACTGCTGTTAAATTAGGCCTCTGGCTTTCCTTGTGAATATTTCCCCCCCCTCCCCATGCCTTTTCTTTTGTTTCTTTTTTGCACAGTGAATGGAACCTATGGATGATCATAAGAAATGCAACGGGCTACTTCAGACCTCTCTGTTAGAGGGTGGACTTCTTAGGTCTCTGTTGAGGATGAATATCACCCCAGACATCTTTGTCAAGGAAAATTAGTTAAGGTTCTTAAGCCAGGATCATGTCAACAAATGTAATGGGGTCTCAGGAAGCTGGATCTCTTATGTGCTTTGGACATCATGAATGTTACCTTTGTGATATATATTTACTTTACAAGGGTGAAAAATGAAAAAGACCTTAGTGAACTAAAGGATCTCCTGTGGCTATATCTAAGGCATAGCATTGCAATTAAATAGATGGAAAATTATCTGAGGCAACTTGTGCTGCTCCACTTAGGACTGGGATATAATTCAGAAACAAGTGTTATGAACATGAGTCAATGGGAAATGGTCAGAAAACTTCAAAGGGAGTCCGTATACAAAGGATCGAATTCACGTTAGTTACCTCATGGTTATCACAGAGAGAGGAGACATGAGCAGTTACCACAGTACACCTGTAAACGTGCTCCGTTGCTTTCCGGGGGCTGGTTTGTGTGCATTTGTCTCTTGTGTGCATCTGCTTTCCTCCTGCTGTCACCTCGCCTCCCCTTTCCAGCATTTGTGCTGGCTGCTTCATATAGACCTGTGCTGCGCTCCCTCACTGCTCTTGAGATGGTCCCTTCGGTCTTTGCACAGCGAACCCATTGCAGCCACTCTTTACAGTAGCGAAGGTCAGCAAGATGCAGGAAAAGAAGAGACAATGTTCCTGTATCTCTCTCTTAATGCTTGGCCAGAGTTTCCAACAGCTGTGGTTGTGAGCAGGATTTCTTTTTTTTTTCTTTAATCAAAAGCACTCAGCACCAAGCATCAAACCCCAGAAGACTTCTGTGGGAACTGTGGAGTTCAGAGCAGTGCTGAAAAGCTGACTACCCCTGTAGGTGTCTGAAGGAGATAGCGATCAGGTACTGAGCTCTTCTCAAATCTGGACTGTAATGAGCATGATTCACGTACACCATTGGTTACAAAAGCAGCTGGTCCCTTCATTTCTGCTAACTGGAAAGGAAGATATTCCTCTTGATGGATCCTTCCATACCAGTGTGTTGCTATTATTTCTAGGGCTGTCTGAATGGGAGGTTTTAGAATAGCAGTGAGGCAGGGCAGTGCTACAAGCAATAGCTTTTATCTTTGCTAATAGTAATCTAATGGACAGAAGAGGGGGCCTGTAATTGGATTTTGCTTCAGATCATGATTAGGAAGATTGCTTTGCGAAGTGTATGGAAACTGCCTGCAAGAGTTGCACACATCTTTCTGTGATACTGAGCAAGAGCAATAGAGCAAAATAAAGCTACGATTATCACGTGGATCTGAATTTGAGTAGCGAAGGGTAAGGGGAAAAGAGAGGCTTCAGCTTCTCCAAAGTTCAAGCACAGAGAAACAGATGGGGGCCTAACAGTAAGAAATGTATGTTAGCAGTAAACTATAGCTCAATATATGCCCTGGTATATGCTCTGTAGTCGCCACTTTGCACAGAACAGCAGTGTTTACTGGGGAAAAGGTGCAAATGCAATATAATTTTGATTTAAAACCCTGTTTCAAGGGACAGTTACATTCCCTTTGACATTCAGTAAGGGGGATAAGTGGGGGTAGTACCAGCCTCGTCTGTCTTTGGGAAACTACTTCATCTAGTGTGCTTCTCTTTAAAGTACCTTGCAAAGTCAGAGCCACTGAGGCTGGGAGGGACCTCTGGAGATCGTCTGCCCCAACTCTGCAGCTCCGGGCAGGGTCACCTAGGGTTGGGTTTTTAAATGTCTCCAAGGATAGGGACTCAAAAGCCTCTCTGCGCAGCCTGCCTCAATGCTTGAGTACCCTCACTGTATAAAAAGCTTTTTCTGATGTTCAAGTGAAATTTTCTCTCTCTCAGTTTACGCCCATTGCCTCTTGTCCTTTCGCTGCATACTGGAGTGTCCAGCTCCAGACTTTGCTTTACCCCCCACCTTCTCCACCACCCCGTCAGGTGAGCATACATACTGACAGGATCTCTTCTCCAAGCTGAACAGTCCCGGCTCTGTCGACCTCTCATATGTCAGATTCTCCAGTCCCTTAACCATCTCTGTGGCTGTACGCTGCGCTCGCCCCAGCGTGTGCGTGTCTGTCCTGTCCCGGGGAGCCCAAAGCTGGACGCAGGACTGTTTCTTACAGATCCATGTTGTCTCATCAGTGTGGAGCAGAAGGGAAAACACTGCCAAATGCAGCCCTGGGTGCTGTTGGCCTTCTGTGCTGCATGGACACGTTGTTGGCACATTGCTTGCATTAGCTAGATGTTCGGTCCTCCAAGGGAGGACATGAATCATCTGTCCACACCTGGGAGGTGCTGGGACAGAGGCAGTGGATCAGTCGCAACCATAAGGCATATGTCGGATCTCTCAAGCTTTGGGTCCGTTGTTAATCACTTCCCTGTAAAACTTCTTAGGCAGCAGTGTCTTGGAAGATCACCTGAAATAAATCAGTCATGATTCACAACAGGTCTGATTAATTACTGTTCAAGGTCACACGGATAAATTCCAACATGTGTCTGGTCGTTTTTCAAGGTAATGTGTGACTCTTTAAAAAGCAATCCTGTGGGTAAACTGGTTTTTGTTTGTTGGTGTGTGTTGCATAATTAATAAATCAGAATAGGAAGATGGGACATTCATAAACTAGCGACTCAGCCAGATCTGCAGGGACCTTTTTTTCAAAACTAGAGAAGGCTGAGATAATTTCTGATACAACAGTAGTAAAGCAAGTTTGTCTTTCACACCTTTTTAGTATGGTTTTAATTGCCCCGCTAGTAGAGGTCCAGAGGAGTCCCAGTGGTAAGCACGAGTGTTTCTCTGCTGCTAGGAGAGGAGAAATGAGGTCAAAGGAATTAAACCTGTAGTAACATTGTGGAAATACTGCGTTATTGAGCTAATGGCAAAGTGTTGCTGTTTAGTTGTTGCTGATTTAGTTTTAATTTAAGATAAATTAGTAATCATTTTAATTTGAGTAGCACACAAAGATGTGGATGTTGTGCTGAGGTGCTGTATATGCCCGTTTGAAGACAATCCATGTGTTAAACGGTTTCTGATCTACATAGTGCAGATGGCAACTGGATGGGAGGAAGGAAGGGTTTCCATCTGTGAGTTACAGGGGCAGGCTGAGGCAGGAAAAAGAAAGCTACAAACGGCTTGTTTGCTGTCAAACTTCTATGATTTTTAAGCTGCCTTATTTCTGTCTGTCACTTCAAGTGTCTCTTTAAAGAGTGAAAGGGTTAAACGGAACCATGTAAATAGATTGAACTGAAAGTTTTATGCTAGAAGTCTTAGGCTAGGTTTAATCCATGTCTTCTAAATTTTTGACACCTCACATGTTATAATTATTTCTGCAGCAGAAATGTATAGAGATTTCATTGTGAACCACAGTTCTTAGGTTATTTCAGGCCTGTTGACTTCCCCAAGGTTAACGTAGGTCTAGTGCTTTCATCATGCAGCAGAAGTTAAACAATAAATTGTCCGACAGTTGTTACTACTTTTTAGAACACTGGGCTTAGTACAGGCGAAATAGTAAATGTGAGAGAAGGCTTTTAGGTAGCCAAGGCTTTTAGGTAGCGAAGGCAGATGTGTAGCCTACATTGCCTTCAGGCATCTTGAGCAATAACATTCCATGTGAGGTCACTGTGTAGAGAAATTTGTGCCAGATAAATAAGGAAAATGAACAAAAAAACTCATCTCAGGTAGTATTCAGATGTTCTGCAACTTGGTAGAAGGCTGTGTCATTCCAGTCCGCTTGCTGTCAGAGTGAGTTCAATTAACTTCAAAAAGCAAAATATATGGATAACTGCAAAGTGGCATCTCCAACGTCACCTCCAAATTAGGGAAGTCTTGACTTGTTTCTGACTTTGTCAAACTGAAGAGAAGGTAAAAATTCATTAGACAGTTTTCTAGCACTGTTGGGTATCCAAATCCCCCCTTCCCCCTCAGAGAAATGGAGATTATATTCAGTTTTCTATTTTTTCTTCCAAATTCTCTTTAGATTAAACTTGGTGAAAGTGATGGGTATTGCCTGACTCTTAATGAGATGTCCAGTAGCACTGCAGTATCACTGAGTGTAGTTACTTGGTGGCCATAAAATGTGTGAAACTCTAAGGAAAGAAAAACACGGCTTTAGATTTTCATCTTCACGAATAAGTAAAACAGAAGGAAACTGGTGGCATAGGTTACCTGAATGGGAAGTGTTGAGTTTGGCAAAATATGTTTATTTAGAGACCTAATTCTTTGGGCCTAAGCAAAGTGAAGGTGAGAAGACACTACCTGGTGTTTGTTGTAGATAAAGCTAAAGGACATCTGTTATGGCCACCACCATTAGTAGTAGCTCATGAAATACAGTTTTACAGACCGTTTTGTCAAGGGTTATGCCTCCTAGTATGTCCTGCTGCTTAGAATAAAGATCTGTGGCATCAAAAGCTGAAGGATATTTCACTGGGCTCCGTTGCAACTTCTGGCTTATCAAAGGACGAAAGATAAGCTATCTAAAATGCTTTTCCTAGCCTGTAAAGTGCACATATATTAAATGGTCGTTTTTTCTCATGAGGTTTTGGTATCTGTCTACAAGTGCTAGGTACTGTACAGTGCTTGGTCTACCTGCACCTGCATCTCGAGGTGTGGTGTCATTGCCTTGGTTCCTTTCCGACCCAGGTATGTATTAGCTGCCAGTTGCGTCCTATCACTTCACCAACTTTTTTCTCACTGGACTCTTTGTACGATGAAACCTGGATCAGCCCTTTCATGACATAAATATATAGTATTTTACCCTAACTAGCCACTAAAGAAAATACATATTCTGATCCCATTGACATAAGAAAACATATTATTATTTTTTTTTTTGTCTGTTCAAGTGGAAAGTCTTGGCATCATCTGAATAGCAAATAAGAAAGACTATTTTGTGGAGCGGTGCCATTTATTTGACAAGAACCTGTCTCTGCAGCTCACAGACTGAGACTGAGAACTGAAGTGGATCAGAAGACTGAATTCCTATTCTGGTATGGAGATTAGTTCACCAATTCAGCTGAGATATTTGGGACTGAATTAAAAAAGAAAAAAAGCAAGAATCCATGAATTAAGGACTTACAAATTTATACTAGTTTTCCATAAAAGGTATTTGAATCCTGTTCATGTTAATGGCAGTGGCACAGGATCAATTAATAGAAATAAAGGTTTTTGCTTGTAATGCACTGATTCCTTCGCACCCAGAATTGTTAATAATACAGACTTTATTTTTAAACCTGTGATTTTTCAGAGGAGCCTGACAGTTGTCAGTCTCAGCTAGATTAAAATTATCCTAGCACCTCATGATTTCTAGCATGCACATCCTTCATTATCTTGATGAATTTAGGACTCACTAACATGAATTTTAAAGACGATGAAAATAAGGTACAGAGGGAAAGAAAGTTCCAGGCTCAGATGTTTGGAGGATCATAGTTATGTAAGTCTCAACACTTTTACAAGGGAATAACACGGAAATACCTGTGAACATAAGGGCCTACGTGAGCTATCTAAATCAAAGTTTTGGACAGACACTGAAACCAACCTTGGTCTCTTGCATCTTAGGTGGGTGAAGGAATGGCTGAGCCGCTTGTCTCATTGAAATGCCATTTTAATGTCATTTAAATGCATTTGGAATTGCCAGCATAAATTTATGCCTTTAAAGCGGCAAAGAAAAAAATGTGTGTGTGTGTATGTATGTGAAGAAACTTATGGTAGCATTAGAAATTGGGAAAGCTATTAGTAGACCTAGTCAGTGATGCTAAATACAGTGATAAATGTGTTATGAATTCAAGCTAGTGCTTTTAAGTGGAAAAAGTGAGTATGGAAAATAAATCCTGGATTTCCACTGGGGCACTGTTCAGATTAGCCTTAATCTTTCAAAACGAGAAGGAGGTGGAGGAAGGAAATCCTTTCTGTATGTTAAAATAAATGTGTTGGAGAAAGCCTGCTATACTCAGCTGCTCCTTACAGCATGACTGCAAAAGCCTGTCCCTGGTAACAGATAATGTTGCAAAGGGAAAAACCCTCCTGCAGTGTAAGATTGAAATACTGACCCAAGGAACCGAGCGCTGTGAAGACGGTCAGTTTGTGTGCGCGTGGGATGCTGCTGCGTCGCTGCTGCAGAGGCTTCGCAAGGCAACGGGCGCGTTGCTGTGCAGAAGAGCTCTTCCAAATTGCATGCACGTTGATTAACTGTGTTGCATAATTTATGCTTCTACTTATTTAATCACTCTGGAGTTTTGATATTTGCTGGCAGTTGCTAGATTGCTTTATTAAATTTAGGCTGTGTTGAAGGAAATTTATTTTTGTGTATTCCTCCTTCATAATTTTTTTTTCTTAAATGTTGTCACATAAATTACTGTGTTATCGATGAATCTGCATGCAGAGCCTTACTATTTAGTTCTTATGCCAGGATCCTCTAAATCATGTATGGCATATGTATTATATCTTGCTTCACGCTATCCTTCTCAATGATGGATTTACTTTCTTTGCTTTCTTTGCTTTCTTCTCTTTGATATCAGAGGAAGGCATCCAAACTTGAAAGCAATGGAGGAAAAAAAAAGAAATCTAGATTTTGTCTCTTCACTCACAAAAGCGTAAGACCTTGACATGAAAAAGATCTGTTAAATAACATCATAACATAAAATACAGACATCTTACTTTTTCTTCCCTTTCCCAGAGGAGTGTTAGGGTCAGGGCGAGGAGAAAGGTGTCTTTTGTGTGTGTGTTGGTTTGAGGGGGTTAAGTCGAGGAGCGGGTTAAGCATTAGTTGCTTTCTGTAAGGAGGAGGACACTCTAATAGTCAAAGTGTTAATAAAGCACTCAGAAAATACAGATTCTTTTCCCTCTTTTCCATTACTTAGTCTCATAGGTCACTTAGTAACATGACGTAATGACTATGGTGAGGTAAATAAGACCAATATTAGAGAAATGGCCTAAGATGTACGATTGCCCGTAAAACTTTCTTTGGATAGAGGAAGTCTGCCTTAGCTGTATTTTCTTGCAGCTCAACGTTGCAACCTGCTGTGTTAGATGCATTGGGTTTCTTTTTTGGAAATTTTTGCTGATACCATGACTTTTTATACATACTTTCCGTGGCATTTTATTTAGTTAAAATAGTAAGCCGTTAGCAGACGTACATTTGTGACTGCATAAATCAGAGTTAAAACACCCCAACAACAATAGTCTTACATGTGCAGGCATATTAGTACATCTGAAAAGTTACTTATGTTTGATTATTAAGGACAAATAGCTCTTTACAAAATTAAGTATTTGTTAGAAAATAACATTTGTCATCTTTAAATTAGGATAGACGTATAGTTTGATGCAAGCAAAATATTTTTCTCAAAAGTTCTTACAAGAAGCAAAATATTTACTGAGTTGGTGTCTGTTTATCAATGTATGCTGATGTGTATGTAATATGAGTTTGGATTTAATTTCCTACTTGTTATTTGCCTGAACGTACTTGATTTATAAATGTATGTTTGCGTATGTGTTAAGATATCTTTCAGCTGGTTGAAAACTACCCCATGGAACTGTTTTTAATGGAAAATTGTTTTTCCAGTTACTCATTTCATTGCTGGTATCTGCTTCCAGTGGTAAAATTAAGTTTCCACCAATAATTTTTTCAGATAGCTATCAACATCATCCTGATTCTGCTTTTCTCTGCCAAATTTACATTCTTCCTTAGCAGAATAAGTCTCCCATGAGTTACCGGATTTTTTTTTTTAAATCTATAAAGCTATCCCTTGGATTTACATGAGCACATAGCTGTATCACTGTAAATCCTACAAAAGGAAAAAAAGGCATTTGAAATTATAGCTTTTTAATGAGAAAATTAACTTTACAGTGGTTACTTCGAGGTTTTTTCATGTTTTATCGACCATCTGAAGTGGAATAGGCCTAATCTTCCTAGATTAAAGTTCCACAAATTTGAGGGCCATAGTACATGCAAATATTCTTTTGTAGTCTTTACTAAAATATTGTAATCCTCAGAAAAAGTGGGCGTTAGAGTGCTAATACGGAGATTCTGTGCTGTGCCGTAGTTTATAGAGAAACTCTTGCGTGTGAACTCCCCAAGGACTGGGGCTCAGAGTCAGAACTTCCCAGACCTGTTGAGGAATATGCTGGTAGCAGGTATTTAATCTCAGGTAAATGACTTGTGCATTCACTTGAAAAACTGATGTCTAATACTTTATCGATCATATATTTGGAATAGTTATGTGTATGAAAAGTGCTTGTATTCACGTCTTTTAAGAAATGAAAATAACCTAGATCCTGGTTGTTCTTTTCTAACGTAACTTTGCGACTGAAGATACGGACCACAATTCATTAGGAGCTGTTGAAACCATTGGCCGTTATCTTTCTCTCGAGGTAATCAATGCTTTGCATACAAAAGATCATGTCAGGGGGAGCTTTGTGTGGAAGCAAGGCAGCAATACCCAATTTAAGGGGTGAGGAAGCAGGGCGATAGCTCAGCCTCTGGCCC
Source organism: Cariama cristata (assembly GCF_000690535.1). Classification (NCBI taxonomy): domain Eukaryota; kingdom Metazoa; phylum Chordata; class Aves; order Cariamiformes; family Cariamidae; genus Cariama; species Cariama cristata. Next base: position 16,464 of record NW_009594219.1, on the reverse strand, counting down.
TCGGTCCAGCCGGGGTAGGGGAAGGCACGGCGTGCGTGGGTGGACGAGAGGAGGGCGGCGGTGCACTGCGGCGTGATATAATGTGGTGCCACAGTTAGATCCCTTGCTGATGTCTTCCACCGTTGCTCGTAAGAAGGGACTCAAAAAGTCTAGTTCTTCTTGGACGTTGTTTTTGAGAGAAGCAATTGAAGTGCAAGCTGCTAAGCCTCTTCTGTTCTCTCTGTCCTGGTATTTCAGCAGAGCCTCGCCAGTGCCCTTTCACCAGGCCAGAGTTACACAGGTAGCAGGATTAGGGCTTTCTCCGACTAGAGCTCTGTCGTTTTGTGATTGCTTTAGTGACTAGGAAAGCAAACTGGTCTGTCTGGGGGGGTTTTGTTCCTGCTAGAACTGCAAACATCTTGTGTGTTGCTGAGAGTCTTACGTGTACCTCATCTGCCTCCTTCCCTCCATGCTGACTTCTTATATAAAACTTGAAACCCAACTGTTCTACATACACACCCGACAAAATTTTCTTCCAAATTACTGCAGCAGTGTCATGGAAAATTTCATTTCTGAATTGCACTAATTCAGAGAGGAACAAGAAGTGTCAGATCCCATTACATTTCATCAGCACACCGTTCCATAGTCAGGGCTCTCTCTGCAGCTAACATGGTTTAGCTCACAAAACACTGGGAGTGACAGTTACGCTATGACACTTTAATACTGCATTATAAATCACTGTCACCTGGTTGCACCATGCATTTTGTATTACAGGTTTCTCTGTTGTCCTGTTCTCCTCTCTTTTTCTGCCTGGCATTACCTTTCTCATACAGGTTTTTATCCAGTCAGCTGAAACTAAGGATGATGCGGTGACGTAGTATTTCCCCAACAAATTTCCCCTGTGCACTAAGCAACTGTTCTCCACTAATAGAAATACATTAGGCTGGACTTAATTTTCCAGTAGAGAGCGAGCAGTAATTTGGAAAATGTCGTATCTTTCACACTTCCCATATGATGGGGTGCTCTGCATTTCAGCCTGGATCTTGTAGGGCCAATGTCTGCACTGTTACGCAGCAAATTATCCGTGTTGAGGAGCAAAGGCATTTACTTTTCTTCTGCAACCGGGGAAGCAATGTCTGTAGCGCGGTGCTGCGCAGGCTCCTGTTTGTTCTGCCTGCCTGGCTGTGCTGGTGTGTGGCATTGCGAGTGCTGCGCTAGCCTCACAGTCCCGACGACATGTCATGCGGTATAGGTGTCTTGATTTAATATCAGAGGGTGGAGCTCTCACATACACGGCTATTTCCTTGCACATCTATCCTAATAATCAAATCGAGAACCCATTCACAGGGATCCACAGGAAGATATAGCCAAAAAGAAGATAATAAGATCCAGTGGGAAGCACTAGACTTGTGTTCTTGTGTGGATTTCTTCCCTCTTTAAAGCCTTTGTTTTTCTATGGAAAAAAAAAAAAGTAGTACCATTTGCCCAACCTCCCAGGTTTTGATAATTATAGCATCTATCCTATTGAGATTGTCTCAAGGTGCATTCTAAATATTTTAAATTAAAAAACAAGAAAAATCTCTTTGTCCTTAAGAGTTTGCAGTCTGAATAATCACAATAAGAAGAGTAATAAAAGAAAGTTGTTTTCTTTTAACAGACCTAGATGGAATGGTGAAGGTCTTTTTTGCATAGGAACTGTGCTGTCTTAACTGAGAATAGAATCCAGAGCTCTGGAATTAATTAATATTAATTCATTATTTATGTAATATAAATCATGTAATTACCATGTGCAATTTCCGTTTCAAACGTGGTTAATTTATCATTTTATGTCCTTGTAAACTGCGGTTGAATACAGCATCTCATTTTTATCTTAATGTAGCTTTTGTTAATTAATTTTTCGCTAACACAACTTTGGCCTTATTTCCTAGCTGACATATGTATAGTTACGCTTTTAGGTATAGTCTGTGGTACCAAAATGTAACATCAGGGACTCTTAATCCATGGATTACTGGCTGACTCAGTGGTTCTTCCAAAGGAAATCTGAGCATCTATTAAGTCAGTGCAGGTTTGGGTAGCTTTGATCTGTGCATCAAGCACTAAGACCATGAATTTGTATCATGCCGATACAGTGTTTGTGCTACAGCTGCTTAAGAAAGCCTCATTATTACGGCTGCATCATTTTTTTATGTGCAGAACTGCAAATCCTGGCTGGAAGTAGAGAGCATGCGAAGTGTGAGCTACTTTTGTGACTTCCACAACACAGAAGCTGAGCTCCTCCTAATCTTCAGTGTAGTTGCAAAATGGGGTCCTTGTATGAAACAGGGCATCGCTGCATATCCCAAGCCGCAGGCTCACTATGTCTCTATATGTACATCCATTCATGTACATTACTTAATCTACTGACACCTTAGTTTTACTGAAGCCTCTAATATACAGTATGGAACCTGGTTGTAATTTGGGTCACTTTTCGATGCTCACTCTTCCTTCAAAGAATGGTTGATTGTTTTGAAATGAAACTGCAGTGAACTGATCAAGGTGATTTATGATAATGTTTTTCATCTGGCAGAATCACAGGAAAAGGGCTCTGTCTCAGTATCACAGGTTCAGAGATGTCGAGGCCAGAGGTACCACTTAGTCTTCTTATTTAGCCTCATCTACAGGGTGCAGCATTCTGTTAGTCTAAATATGCCAAGACTAAGTCCCAGAACCAGACAATTCCCTGACAGAGTTTTTTAGCATCTCTGAAATTTTCTTCTTCAAAATTTAGTTCAGTGTGTTGTTGATGTTACTGCTGCTTTGAGCTGTTTTCTGAGCAACCGGTGGTTTTCTCAGGTTCTTCCTTCCCAAAGGCTCCTTCTCTCCCATTCGCACTGCAGTGAGGTACAGTCCCCATGAACTTCTGGTGCTCCGAGTTAAGGCACAGGGCAACTTGGGCTTGATTTCTATGAAAATACCAAGCAGCTGCTAGTTTATTTCATTCTAAACTCACATTTTCAATTAACTGTGTACTAAGTGCCATGTATCATTACACTGTACATTGACAGTTAGATGGTCAAAGCTGTATTTTTAGTTCTTGTACTCTAGTTTTCCCTCTAGATGCTCATACTCTTTTTTTCATAAGGTAAAAATATTAATTCCTGAGAGACTGTCATTCACACAGTGACACGGGCTGTCAGTAACTAATGAATGCGATTTAAAAAACCTAAATAACAAAACTGTGAGCACATAGCAGTGGTGACAGTATGATAAGGGAGATGAGAGAAGTTAATTGCTGAACTTTAAAATATCTCGGGAAGGGAGGTGTTGAAAAAGTTTACAGGGAAAATTAATGACGTAAAATTAATTAGAAAGGCTAAAGCTAGAAATGAAATCCTAATTGTAAAAGAAGAAAAGACATGGACTGGAGCCTCAGGGAAAATGATCGTTGTACACTAGTGTTAAGAGGACAGCACCAGTCGATTTGAGGACCTTGCTGCAGGTGATTTGGGTATGTGGAGTCTTGGAAGGGTACCCTGTATCTTCTGCTTCACCGGAGCGTGAGAACCTGCAATGCAGCACGGTGAGTGGAGGTTAAAGCGTTAACTCAGCCCTGCTGAGACGCGTTGAATAGTTTGGCTGTCAGAGCTGATCTTGTTGACAGGGTGAGTTGTGTTTGGGCGTCCCCGGGGATGGAAGGGCACGAGTATCGTGTGCGTGTCAGAGGGTGCAGCTATGACTGCTTTGTTCTCTGCTTCTGCCTGCAGTCTCTTCTCCCTGGGGTGATGTAGCAGTGGGAACAAGGCAACACATAGGTAAGAGAGAGAAAATTTAGATGGGGAAAAATAAAAAGATGCTGTTATGCAGACTGCTGTGGAGATCAAGCGTTGAGGTGCTGTTAGGGGGTAGGAAATAACTACGTTGTCCTTAAAAATCTACTCTTCTAGTTCTGCTGCAAATAGAGTTTCTCTTTTGTGTTGTGTGCAGTCAAAACCCTCTAAATGGTGTTGTGATGGCTCTCTTGATGAGGTCACCTGGGGATAGCTTCACTTGAGACATTTCCTCCTTCCTGTGTTGGCCTTTTGACTTTGTTCAAGTGCAGCAGCAATTGAAGATATGATAAGTTCCCTATCACAGGGTTATCTCCGTCCTTGAAAAAAGAGATCTGAGGAGCATAATGTCTTTTTCATCTCTGAGCGTGATAATGTTCTCTATCAGTCTTTCCTTCAACCCTCTTGGTACCAAAGAGAATAAAAAAATGCCCCTTGATTTCCTCAGTGAGCTCTGGATCAAGCCAGTGCTTTTTATAATATTTTGGATGTGAGGAGAGAAAAATGAACTGCATAATAACAGTCAACTGTGAAACAGTGTTGCATCAGATTCCCCAAAGTATTTCTTATCTAGGTTTTTGGATCACATGCTGTATTAAGAGGTCATCTATTAATAGGTTATAAAAGATTAGTCGGTGATCATTAGATGTTTTCAATAAATTACAAGTCATTTGTTTGAGGTAGATGTCATGTTCAATGAGTCAATAATCGAAGCGGTGTTGTGTCTGTATTAATGTTTTATCCATACATACAGCTGTTTAATCAATTCATAATAGAGATCTTTTCTCAACACACTCTCAAAAACTATATGTCCCTTAAAGGTTTTTGATAGACACTTTCTAATGATGTTTAGATTTTTTACTGATACCTTCTGTTCTCATGCCATGAGTATGTAAATGTATTTTAGTAATCTTTTAAGCAGATACTGTACTGATTTTCTGTTACATTACACATCGGTTGTTTAACATCCCCTATGGAAAGACTTTTGGAAGTTTACTTTAGATTTGACATTCTAAATTTTATATATTACATTGTCTAGCAGGCTGCTTCTCTCCTTCCATGTGACCTTTTAAAATGGTTTCAGAACTGAGCCTACGGTTCTTGGAGTATCTATGAACGTGGATCCGTCTGAACACAGATCTTTTTGCTTAGATGACAAGAGTATTCTCTATTCAAAAACCAAGTGGTAGGGGGCATCAGCCCTTCATTGATAGCCTACTTGTTATTGCATTGCAATGTAAATACATTGAGGAAGGTACGGAATTGCTTGTGCTGCAGTATAATAAGCCGCATGTGTACACGTAGATTCTTTTTTCAATATCACTTTCCAAACCCCAAGCCATCCCAGAGTGCTTTACCAAGTCAAATTACTTATTTATGGACTTCTGCAAAATAAGTCTGATGTACAGTACTGGCTGTGTAGCTTTCATCACTGTAATTGTTTTAGTGTGTCTGCTAAGTAGTTACAAATATGATAACTCATTCATTACTTTCAGCTTGTTCAGCATTTCGTAGCAGTGAGGATTTAATTTACTTGAATTGCTACCCAACGATCTTTCCCTGGGTACTGCGACCACGGTGTTTGGGTTCGGACTCCAGTGCCTCGTCGTGTACCCCATACAGCACTCCGCCGTGGGTGGAAAGCACTCGCAGAGCTTGCACTGCAGGGTACTTCAGCATTGACAAGGCTGGAAGGACAGAGCCCAGCAACACTGGCCTAGAAGCTTTTGTGGAGAAGAGTAAAATTTTTTTCCTCCCTGTGATATTTGCTTTATTCCTGCTCCTGCGTTTTCTTCGTTAACTTCTGTAAGGTTTAAAATAACAGTCTTTGAGCTCGATTGCTATCCCTAGGTAGTTGGAGAATGGCAGAGAGCTCGTGTCATGTGTCAGTATAGATTAATCAGAATGTTATCTTGCCTTTCTAATCAAATATTTTCCTTTTGTATACTAACTGATATAACAGATCACTGTTTTAGCTTAGGCCTCACTTTTTTTAATGCCCTGCAATACCAGTAAAACCTTGCTGGAATGAAGCGACCATCTCACACCGAGGAGTGAAGTTGTCCAAGACTCTCTAGACTGTTCCAGCGTGCAAATGGACTGGGCTGTTCCAGTTTACCGACCGTGTGTGTGCTCATAGACAAAGATGAAGGATTTGTACACTGAGAACCTGAGCTCTGAATGGTCCCCAGAGAACTCTCACCTGTGCTGCAAATGGCCGCTGCCCTGGCCCGCGGCTGGGGCTAAATGCTCAGGTGGTATAAACTGGCATAGCTGCCCTCCTTGCTTGAAGGGGAGGTAGTTTATCTGTGCCAGCTAGGCAGCTGGCCTTAGGGCTTCATTTTGGGAGGCAAAATCCCAACATGGGCAAGGTCTAAAAGCGATACTGTCTTGGCACACTACCAGAGTTGGTCTTTGAAGGTGAAAATCAAGTTCAGTGTGTCAATCTGGACTGCCCTAAAGGAGCTGGTTTTCTCCTAAACGATGTTACAGATATTTTATTAAAACTTGCAAAACTTGTGCCCCAGTGTTCTTCATCTTCAGAGCTGATGTTACTGCAGTTTCATTATTCAACCCATCAGGCAGCAACGGTTTCATAAATGAATACGATTGCATGCCGCAGTGGTAGCGTTACTGAATAAACTGGATTTGCATCCAGCCATGACCATTTGGATTATAACATTTAAAATCCGTCGCTTCAGTAACTTCTCTTAAGCAAAGATCATAGCAAAACTTGAGCTTTTAAAACCACAGGAGGAACAGAGGAAACGTTTTAAAGGGCTTCAAGTTGCATGTACAGATTAAGGGAAATCCAAGTGGGAGAGGTTAATAGAGTAATGCCTTTGTTAGCAACGACTGTGAGAACAGGAAAACAATCCTTCGTGTTTCTTAGATCCAGCATTTATCCCAAAGCTCCTGATATAAGGTCTCTTCTCAGTGCTATTAACAGCTGAACCCAAAGAGGTTCAGAATTCAGCAAAATGTGCAGATGCGTGATGTCAAAACAAAACTTAAGGTTTGAACTTAGGTTGTTGAAAAGATTGATGTCTTTGTCATGGACGTCATTACTTTGGACTAAACTGGGGACGCCTGTGATCAGATACTGTGATATCCACAATCCTGCTGTTATGGGTTAACCATTCCTATGGTGGCTATTGGAATGGTTGAAGGAACCTTAGAAGATTCTCCACGAAAATACCCTTTTTTCCCCTTCTTTTTGCTGCAGATAGAAATGGACTTTTCTAACTTGTTGATGTAGTTGGGAGGATAAATAAGTTAGTCTCTTTCCTTGCGTCTCCTCTTAGTCTCAATTAAATTTGATTTGAGGTTTAAATGGAGAGTGTTTAGTTATAGTACTTGCTAGTTCTTTGACAGAAACATGGATAATTTGGGGCAATTTACTGAACCTTTTTGTGCATCAGTTACTTATTTTTAAGCACAGATAATGAGAGTTCCTTTCTGTCTGTTTGTGATGTCTCCTAATACATCTTCCTGACCTTGCCCGGGGCCCCTATTTATCTAACATTTAGATGGCGGTATAAACAATTATGTTCATACTGTATTTATATTTACTCATCAGGCTATGGGGATTTTTCTATTCGTAACTGTTTTTACCTGTGTTTGTTCAGATAGAAATTATGTATGCCATGGCATGCAGGTGAGAGTTTTGTTCTACTGTTTTTCTTTATCGGATTAAAAGAAAAGGCGAGATAGACAGAAGCGCCAAAGCATTGCTACAGCTGCCTCTCACCTTGAAACCATAGGTGAAACCCATAAATTTTAAGTATTGGATTTAAGGTTTTGAAGATTCTTGATAGAAATACTACCAATGGAGAGGCACCTTTGGGATTTACACCATACTTTGATTTAATTATTCTTAGAGAAGCATTATGTCCTGTCAAGGCATTTGTCCTTTGCTGTCAAGGCTGTAAGCACCAATTTCACTTTGCCAAAGAGGACCCGTAATAGTCTGAAAATAAGTAAGTACAAAAGATTGTGGATATAATTATTATAATTTTTGGTGTCATGAAATGATAATCCTCCAGACAATATGTTCATCCATAATTATGCATATTCAGACTTTCTCGTGCAGAATTTTATTTGCCTTTGTGTCAGTATCAGTATCAGCAGGCAAAAAGCGATACTGTTGGTGGAGTACGCCCAGGTTCTTTGCACAAAAATTATGGAGAAATGACAGGGGTGTAAAGAGGGCAGTTGTTTTCTTGCTGTTCAGAGGAAACATCATTTGCTATCTTGAAACACATTGTGGTTTTGCACGTGCTTTTCAGTTATGCCAAAAGATCCCTTGAGTTTAGGAGAGCGGCGAAGAGTTGCAGGTGGCGGCTGGGGCGGCTGTTTTAGTGAAGGCTGTGTAACTGCAGAAATTCGTAAGGCCACCGCCTGGCCCATGGTGTTGCCAGTCGATCTCCCAATCAAGGGTTACATTAGACGAAGTGTAAAAGCTGAGCTCCTGCCCGCTCTGGAGCCTTTGCACATCACTCAGACGCTTTTGTGAACCCGCATAGTTAATTCTGATGTTCTGGCAATTCCAGCTTGGCACCAAGGTGGATTTACCAAGAGGAGGCGAAGGTGGCTAGCAGCCTCCTCCGCTGCGCTGGCACTGCCCTGTGCAGCAGGCCTGTTTCTGCAAAAGGTTGACATGGGAACTGTCTGTGTCCTTCAAGCACCTACCCCACCTTCCCAGGTCTTCCCGAACTTTCCGTCGGCTCTTTGTCACTTTAATTTCGTCGCACCTGAGGCCGGAAGGGAGCATTAGATCATCTGCTCTGAACTTCTGTATATCACAGACCATTAAGTTTCACCCAGTTACCCCTGGGTATTCTTCACTTCCAGTCTTTAAACTTTTATGTAGTGTTCCTATGCCATGTTTCATCACAGAGGTAGCTACATTTCGGTGAAATGTATTCCATATAGAACCAGTAGTGCTTGTAAAGTGCATTAGGAGCCTTCAGAATGAATAGAACTTGTATATATTTGATCTGAGATTTTAAAAGGTGCTTAGGGAATTAGGAGGCTCGGTTCCCATTAATTTTTATGAGAATTTAGCATCTAAATGCCCTGGGTAGCTTTGAAGAATCTTCTCTTTTAGTGGGAGGCATAAAAAGTAACCGTTTAGAATTAGTTGAATTGTGTGTGTCGTTCGTTAGTGGTAGGTACTTCAGAATGAGATGATTAAAAAATTCTGTGGTAGACAATTGTACCATGACCTGCTCTGGAGGTCACATTTTCTTCCCGACTCTAGCACTTTGGTTTTGGCTTGAAGCTTGGGAGTTTGTACTCCTTTTTAACTCCTTAGTACACTTAATGTAACTCAGGAAGTTCTTAGTAACCCTAAGAATGTCTAACGGTATTTCAGGTTCTACTACTTTATCAATATTGGTATTTATGAAGTCGGACAAGACTCCTAATTGTTTCACTGTGCACTGACATGTGAACTACAGTTCTCATTAGCACCAGCTTTCACTGATAGGGGAAGTTGTTTAACGGAGGAATGAATTTTCTCCAAGATGGTAGTACTGAATGTTTGTTACTGATAGCAATAACAGTTCTTTGACTGATGTTTCTGTAAGGATTATGAAGCGTCAGAATTTCAAGAGACTCCACTGGTGGTAGATGTGTTCCCAGTATTCCGGATTTTCTATTCAGAGTCAGAAAGATTTCCCAAAACTCAACTTTGCTCTCTGCAAAAATAACTTGTAAGACATGATGACATTTTTGAAAATGTACTAGAATATGCTACATATGTACTAGACTATAATACATGTGTATCATAATAGCTTCCCTGTAGATCATTCTCCTCTTTCAGGGTACCTAATTGCATTAGGGTACCTAAACTGTGTTTGAAAAATGCCTTCGATAGGGTAATTCCCTATTCCATTTCAGAAAGCTACTCCATAAGCTCCCATGAAGTTGTCTCACATGGGTTAGTTATCCTGCTCTTCCCCGCTGGCAGCGTCTGTTACGGTCTCAGAGTCTTGGGCCGGGAGATTTTGCCCACTTGCTCATTTCCAGTTCCTCTCAGTCACTTCACATTGCTCTTAATCATACGCACCATAAATAATTTTTGTCCTACCTCTATTTTGTATCCTTTGGGTATTTGTAAGCAGTTACATTCTGCCTCCATGATCGCTTAACCAAGGATGGGCTAATGTAAGACAACAGCTAGTAAGAGATGTTGTAGTATGTATCGAGTACACCTGCCTTCCTAATTATTACATGCCAGGTTTAATTGTATGACTGCAGATATTGGATCAGACTACTTCCCGTGACATGTTGTGACTAAAACAGCCCACATTTATTCTGCAGGTACATGTTGCCCGAAATTGAAATATTTGTCTTATTTGACACAAATTATAATTATCCTAAAGAACCTGAAGGTTCTTCCTCCTCTCCTCCCCCTTTTTTGTCTTCCTAATTATCACTGTAGCTCCCAATGAAAATGGTTGGTATTGCTGCTCATTAGCCAAATAATTTCTTTAGCAGTTATCAGAAATTTAGGCAGCCAATTTGGAAAAAAATACTGTAGTGCAAAGCAGAGGTTTTGCCTTTAGAAAATTCCCAGGTACAGATCAGGTTCTCTGTTGGTGTAAATGCAGGAAACTGCATTGAAGGTAACGTAGCTGCTTTCCCTTGAAGTAGAGACAAATTCAGCTCTCATTTAAAATCAAGACACCAAATTTTATTGATTGATATTGAAACTATAAATTGAGCGTGACTTTAGCAGGTATATGTCTATGCTGCATCAAGTGCTTCCGTGGTGAGACAAGATTTATACTGGCTGAGTATCTTGATTGAAATCCTCTGACCTTTCATTATTTTGTGCTGTAGTAATTTAAGCACAGCACTGACAACCCTGGAGGTTCAAACACCAGTCTCCAGCCCCAATCAAAAAACCATGACACACTGATTTCTTTGGAGTCCTTGATTTCTTTGGAGCTCTTGAGGGTTTGCTTCATGGTTGTATTTTAGGTGAAAGGTCTTGAAACCTTTTTTTCCGTAAAAATTGTGGTAATCTCTTCATTTCATGGTATCGGAAACTGAAGTATTATGAACATAAACAAATATCATGATACATGATAAAACCCTAAGATTCTTCAGCACTATCGGCAGACCATGACTTGGCACAGGTTGGGATGCCGTTGCTCACAGGAATGACCAACTACAGATGTTTTTAGTGGGGTTTTTAGGCAACCTTTTCACATCACAGATAGCCCGAGGTGCCGCTGGTTAGAGGGTGAACGGCTAACACAGGACCTGGGCACCCAAGGGCCAGAGAAGTTCTTAATGCTTGAGTAAAGATTGAACGAGAAGATTGTTTTTGGTTTCATTCAGGTGAGCAGAACTTCGTTGTGACCAAGTAGGTCAGTTTGCCGCTTTGCTCTCAGCAGGTTTGAGAATGAGGGCTTCCAGTTTCCGAGCCATATAGAAGTGCTAATGATGGGCCAATAGTTGTTATAATTACAACCCTGGAAGGAAGGAGGGAAGGCAGACCCTGGAAAACAAGGGCGAAGGGTGTCTTAGGAGTTAAGTTCATGATCTGAGATGTTGGCTTAGTTCCCAGCTCTGTCACAGTTTTTCTGTGTGACCTTGGACAAGTCGCATAATCTTTCTTTACCTGAGTGCTGTGTGTGGGAGTAATGATGTCTCCCTGGGCAAAGAGATGGCTTTCCTGCTGCATTTTGATGCTGAAGTGGCTGGGATCACAGGTGTTTCTCGAAATTCAGGGCATTACTATATAGATTGTTCTATCCTATGTGTGTATGGAGCACTTGATAGGCACATAGCTATATAAATACAGATATAATCACACAAAAGCCTGCTGTATTCCTTTATTCACACTGCAGTCCTGACAGATGTGTTCTCAGCAAGATTCCACCATATTCCACAGTTGAACAGAGACCGTATGCTATTGAAACAAAAGAAGAAGATTAATTAGGCTGTCATTGTGTGAAATTGGGTTTGTGGATGGCAGGCACGCTCAGAAGCCTGCGTGGAGGTTGTCCATTTTTTTAATTATAGAAAGGGAGAGAGGGAGAGAAAGAGGGAAACCTGGCATAACCGCCGGTGCCGGAGTG
>NW_009594219.1:0-4552 GCF_000690535.1 Cariama cristata | reverse complement strand
GGCCGCCCTGCCCCCCCCGCCGGTGCCGGAGTGGCAGGGTGTTTGCCCAGGTGCCTGGGCAGCGTTTGTTCGGCAGCGGTGACACCGTGAGGGATTCGGTGTGCTGCTCTGCTGCCTAAGGAGCGCACGCTGCAGAGAGAGGGTGGGTGGATGGAGCATGCTGGGGTTGAACAAATAAATGTCATCTCTGTATGCTGCTGCAAATGAATTTGCTCATTTCTGGAAGTCATTGGTCCATTAAAACCTAAAATTTCTTGCGTGTCAAGTCAGGCCAGTGTCATACTCTCTGGGGTCCCCGTGTATAGGGGAGGCTTGACTTATCTCAACCTAAGCTCGGAGCCCGTCTGCCAGCAAAAGCAGGTGCAGCACAAGAAAATGTACCCCGAGGGAAGGGCAGATGGTGTCTGCAGTACCTCTGAGCCCTTGGGGCAAACGGCTGTAGTGCCAAAATCGGCTCAGAGCTCCAGCTGCTGCTGCGTGGGTGCACGCTGCTGGAGGGCTGGGGCTGGCGTGCCCTCTCCCCAGGGTCTCCAGGCCCCATGATGTTGCTCTGTCCTGCAGCATCTTCCACGGGCGGCTCCGTAGGTTCCAGGTTTGACTTAGGCTGAATAGCAGCTTTTCTTCCCCGACCTGAATTTGGGCGTATTTATCTGAGGGCTGAATTGTGCTTGCAGGCAAATGACTTTTTGGTATCAATTCATTAAACTTACACAGCATCTAGGTAGCAGAGTGGAATGCAGTTCCCCTGTTTAAACAACAACAGCAGCCACCTGCAGTAGGGGAAATATCTGCCTGCGTGCAATTTGGGACCTGTTGTTATCCTTCTAAAGATCCAGGAGATGAACATTGTATTCAAAGTCTTTCTAATTTATTTGTGCTCCATTATATGCATCTCAGAAATGAGTGCCTGTTTTATTCTTTCCTTCAGAGAGAAGGGGGGGGAACTCCTTTTGGGCATATTCCAACCCAGGTAATAATATTCCAACTCCCTCTCCTCTGCTTGTGGTTTCAATTGGAAAGGAAAATGTTATTATGTGCCTTCAGTTGCTAGAGGCGGAGTTAAAGTATTTTCTCTCAGAGGTGAGGGCTTTGTGATGGGACAGGTCTGCGTGTAGGGGCTGTCTCCCCTTCTCTGCAAAAATAAAACCAGCTTCCAGACTGAGTGAGAGCAGAACCGAACTAACAGCAAATCTAGCCCTTTCAGTGCAGGTGAAAGAAAGGCCAGCAGAGCAGAAGCAGCACCTTAGACAGGAGCGGCAGAGTTTGCAAACGTGGTAGGTCTTTGCCATCTGTGGTACCGTGGTGGCATTAACTCCTACCGTTGCAGCCCATCATCAACCCTTGACCAGATGCGATGCACTGACTTTAAGGAATTGCAGCGGGGCTGTGTCAAGGTACTTAACAGAATAGTTCATTTCTCTCTGTCCCTGCAGAATCCGCTGGTTGTTGATGCTGCTGCCCGAGAAGGAGAGAAACATAAAATAAATCGTTCTGTCTTCTTGCCGTATTATAATATATACGAGTGACAGGATTTGGAAGGCTTTTTCGTGCTCTCTCTGATGTTCGTTGCCAGGCTTCGTTGCTTGCTTCTGCAGCTGTACTACTGCGCTGGGATTGTCCCAAGGACAGACCGTCCCTCGGGGCTAGGCAGCTGAAGGCTGCACTGGAATCCCAGAGGGTTTGCAGGTACTCAGGAGCCTCGAAGGCAGACCCTGTGAACCCTATAATCCAAATGCTGAAGAATGTTCTATGAGTTGCCAGGATCCCACAGCTTTTGCTGGAATCAAAGAGAGTTTGGGAAATTTTGCTTAGCCTCCTATCAGGCAGCCGTTTGTGTGTCATTACAAGGTGTGATGCAGCGCTGTTGGGTTCCTGGGAGCAAGTTTGAGCTCTTTGTGCTTGGCAGTACTTGGATAAAGAAAATGTAGAACAATGCTACAATTAACTGAATCAGCACTCTGTTATAACTCAAGAAATAATTCTTTGCTTACTGTTAATTAACATTTGCAATGAGTGATTAGCATAATAGTTAAAATAGGTATTATGTGACCTTTTTAGAAGCATGACAAGGCAAATGAACGGGAGGTATCAAAGGTCTTGATTCTGATGCTTGGTGGTTGAACAGGAGTTTGCCTGAAGCACAGGACAGTTTTTCCAAAGGCATACAAATTTGCTTTCCCAACCCATGAGCTGGGATTTCTTACCTGTCCTCTAGCCGCTTAAAACTGGCAGATACTCCTTTCATCTGTAGGGGTTATAGCTCAGAGAATACCTTTGCTTGTCACGTGGAAGCAATATATTCTTCATTATCCCTATTGAAGAGATTCTCATGAATACTTCAGGAGATAGTCATAAATAAAGTCTTAATTATTTAAAACCCTTTTCCCCCTTACTTACTTAAGGATGTTGCCTTTCATCCACCCAAGCTGAATTTATTGCAATGAATAATAATTTTAATTTCAGTTAAATTTTGTATGTACACATCTCTGAATCTTGTATCCATCTGTTTGCCATCTGCTGATTGGTTTGCTATTTCTATAAAGCTGCTTTTTTTAATTGTAGGTGGTCATGTACTCTTTAGCAGTTTCATAATTCAACTCATCTTGGAGACAGCACATAACTGTATTACTCTCTATGTATAATTACATTGCCAAGATAGCTAAAATCATCCGATTGTTTTAATTCAGCTACTTTCCTGAGCGTGCACTGCCTCTGAAGATGCCTGTACTTTTTAAAAGGGACTGATTTTAATGCACTGGAGGCAGTGTATTAGTTGGGAATTCACTCTTGATCAGCTGTAATGATGATTGTGCTGAACTTGTTCATAGAACTCTGTCACAGTTCATTTTGTGAGTCACTGTCTTGGATAACTTGGAGTCGACAATCTTGGATAACTTGTAGGTACGGGAGACAACCAGTGCTTCCTAACGAGATAATATAGCTTACTGTAGCTGCAAGCTGTACTGCCTCGGGTCTCACCTCACCTGGACACAGCCTGGTAATAATCTGGGCCAAAGTTCTTCCAATTCACTACTTGATACCATTTTCTTGTGCAGAAAAGATCTGGCTGCATTTGGTAGGTCTGAGGGTGGGCATGTGAATCCGGTCCTCTGTACAGATGCATTATTTGCATTTAGTAGTCCAATTAGTTGGTCTCAACGTAGCTCTAAGTAAAAAGGCATTCATACGATGCATGCGTAAACTCACCCCTTTTCCCCGTTAGAGGCTTTCCAGGTAGGCTAAGGGACTTGAATCTTTGTCTGGATAATCTTAGGTTTATGAAGGTGAGGTTGGGTAGCAGTTCAAGAGAAGGAGAAGTGCTTTTCAGAAACACCCAAACAAAACAAAACAGAGAACTACAGGCACACTCAGTAGATATTAAATCAGATTCTATCTTCTCCATAGTAACCAGTCTGAGCTTACCGTTTCTCTTTTCATTGTTCGTTGCTCAGACACAGTCCTGCTTGGGAGCGCTTCTTGTAGTCGAGAATACAGTTTAATAGCTGACCTCGCAATCATCGGCGTGCCTTTATGTGACACCAAACGCTCAGGGCTCCCCGTCTCCTGCTGCATTGAACAAACAGTTAAAAAATGAAATAAAGGTAAAACCTACACCAAAATCAGCAGCTGTTCTGGAGCCAAGAGGAACTAGTTAACTCGTAGCAGGTGCTGCTACAGGTTTCCATCCGATTGCAGTCTGGTGATCTGCTGTCCTGCTGCACGCTACCTAACACAGAGTTGGGGAAGGCCAGGAGGGAAAAAGCCTTCCCTTGGAACAATGTGAGCCTGAGGTAGTGGAAGTATTATTTTGGTAGCTGTTACTGTGACTCAGTGTTTTAGATGGCTGTGGTTAACTTTCTGTTCACTTCCTACACCCAAAATGTCATTCAGCCAGAGGCAGCTGTCACACTGATGGTTGGAGGATAGGGCTTGGAGAAAGCAGGTCTGAGGAGACTGCCCCTGGTTTGCTGCGGTTCTGAATCGGTCACACAACCATTCCGTCCTCCCCGTTAGACCTAGAGACCCCAGTTAGCATCAGGGCTCATTCTGCCAGGTACTGTAGAAACAGCTGAAGAAAAATAGTGAACCTGAGGTGTAATGCAGGCAGTTGTTTGAATGCCCTGTATTCTTTCCCTGGGGTATTCTTATCTGCCTATTTTAGAAAAGTCGGAGCTTTTGTGAAAAAAAAAGCTTCTGAGCTTTTAGAAATTCTATTCTAACGTAAGTTTTCCAAGAGTTCAGGAATATAAAGGTTCCTTTTCAGATGTGGTGTAGGCAGTTAGTCACCTCTCTTGTAAAAAACAACCAAACAAAATAACTCTAGACCGCCAAACCCTAAAAATCTCCGGTGCTTTCATGCACCTAGGCACTCAAAATTTAAACTGAAGTTTGAGTGCTTAAGTCAGGTCTGACAACCAGATTCAAGATTTTAAGCCACAGAGACTCTTTTTGAAACGTTATCGCAATTTTGACTCCTAGTAAATAAGTTGTTTTAAAGATGAAATCTTAAAATCACTAAGGCTTTCAGTGACTGCCTCTGATTCCCTCCCCC